>NC_091207.1:7264547-7564547 GCF_040958095.1 Procambarus clarkii
CTGGTTCATTTTTTGGACATAGTCTTCTTTGTCCATGATGACAACAGCATTGGATTTATCAGCTTTAGTGATATGTAGAGAGTTATCTTTTTTGAGGGTTTTGAACGCTCGCATAAACCTCTCTGGACAATTAGGCACAGTACCCTTAAGTAAAGAACCGTACACCATTCCCTTGCAAATATTGATGTCGTCAGATGAAATCTCACTAGATTTCTCCAAATTGCAAAAACTTTTGGCAATATTTGCATAATTCACATCTCTATTTGATATGGAGAAACTCAGACCGTAACCAAGAGCAGTCATCGTATCATTATCAAGTTGTTTACTAGAGAGATTAATAACAAAGTCAGTGTTGGCATGTTTATTCCAATCACTTTGTTGAATGAGCCTATTTAATTTTGAATCAAGCTTCGTACTTACATTCGTGCAGGCAGATCTCATAGCGGTGTAACAATAATCCATCATCGGGCGATTCCATTCCAAGGGTACAGCTTGAGAAAATGAATACTTACGGCTGTTCAACACCTTAAAACATTCCCGTACTTCTAATTTAAGCAAATCAATATTTTTACCAAGCACTAAGCGGGAAATTTCATCAAACGGTCGGTCAGCTAATTTCAGCACACTGTTGGAGGATAGGGAACGGGGAAGCACTTGTTCACTGAGACATTTTCTAAGAAAATGAAGACGGATTTTTAACGTATAGGATTTCACTAAAGCAGAACGAAAATTAGAAACAAAAGGTTTAAGAGCAGGGTAGAGAGAGGAGAAGTGAAGAAATTGGCGCGTGGTATCCATGTATGCAACAATGATCACAAAAACACTGATCCAAGTATGCAGAATAACCACATATGAAAAATAGAAAATGCTTAACGCGTTTTCGGCTAATTCGCCTTCATCAGAGCAAAGTAGAATGAAGATAAGTTTGCTGATCAGACCTTTATATCCGCCTGGGCAGATCACCTGACCACCAAAAATAAGTGGAGGAAAGGAATTATAAGAAAGAAGGTAACTGCAGAAGGCCTATTGGCCCATACAAGGCAGCTCCTTTTAATATCTCCAAGTGCCATACGTGTTTAAATGATTGCTATATTGTTTTGACGTGCTATATTGAGGCTTAAATAGGGATCCAACTTGTACATACCGGGGCTCACATTAAGGCTGTTGTTACAATGTTTGATCAGAGCAGACTCGATCACGTTTCGTTCAACAAAATCCTTACTTTTAACAATACATTTTGCCCCTGTGAAGTCGATAGAATGATTACATAAACTGGAATGTAAATACAATGCACTGGATTGCTGGGCTGTACGAATAGCATATGAATGCTGTTTTAAACGCGAGGAAAGAGATTTACCAGTCTGGCCGATGTAAACACATGCACACTCATTACAAGGGATGGAATACACACAACCTGCTACAGACGAGGGCGAGTTCTTAATTAACATGGACTTAACTGTATTATCATTTTTGAACACTAGATTAATATTAAGGTTCTTCAGGGCTGGGGCAAGATTTACTAGACCCTCAGAATATGGTAATACCAACGAATTTTTCAGTTCTGGTTTCGACTTAGTAGTCTGTTTGTAGAAAGTCCTTTTTGCTTGACCAAACGCAAGATCCAAGATCGATTTTGGGTATTTTAACTTCTTCCCAATTTCAAATATATTTGCTATTTCTTCATCGAAAAATTCCGGACTACAAACTCTCAGTGCTCTGAGAAACATACCAGAAAAAACTGCCCGCTTGACCTGAACATGATGATTTGAATAGAAATGTACATACGAGCACACATTGGTAGGTTTCCTATACACATTGAATTTGAAACTTCTACCAATTCTATGAATCATGATGTCTAAAAAAGGCAGAACACCATTCACTTCGTTCTCAATTGTGAATTTAATTGACGGAACCAGCGAATTGATTTGATTGAGAAAATCAGTTTCGTCACGATTAACCGGCCACAGGCACAAAATATCGTCAACGTACCTGTACCAAAGCAAATTTGAGGGTAAAATCCTGGGAAGGATATTTATTTCGAAACATTCCATGTACAGATTGCTCAAAACAGGGGAGAGGGGATTACCCATCGCCATGCCAAATGTTTGTTTATAAAATGAATCATTAAAGCTGAAATAATTATCTTTAATGCACAATTTTATAAGTTCAATAATGGTGTTAGTAGGCAAAGTTAAATTATACCTTGGGAGTAGATCCCGTAAGAATGACAACAGATCATCAACAGGAACCCTAGTGAACAGAGCCGTCACATCAAAACTCACAAGTTTAAAATCATAATTTAATTTCAAACTAGACAACTTGTTAACCAAGTCCAAGTTGTTTGTTATGTGTGAGTTGGAAATGGAACCTACTACTGGAGACAAGACTTGGACAAGCCATTTGGAAAGTCTATATGCCACAGATCCAACAGAACTAATAATAGGTCTTGCAGGATTATTCGGTTTGTGTGTTTTAATAAGCCCATATAGATATGGGAGAGAAGGGGAACGACTTAAAAACTTAGGAATCAACTCCTTATCTTTCTTGAGCACGGTTTTAAGAGTTTTGTTGAAATGAGCAATAACTCTTTCAATAGGGTCACTATTAACAGGTAAGTAAGTGTCTCTGTCCTCCAATAACTGGTTCATTTTTTGGACATAGTCTTCTTTGTCCATGATGACAACAGCATTGGATTTATCAGCTTTAGTGATATGTAGAGAGTTATCTTTTTTGAGGGTTTTGAACGCTCGCATAAACCTCTCTGGACAATTAGGCACAGTACCCTTAAGTAAAGAACCGTACACCATTCCCTTGCAAATATTGATGTCGTCAGATGAAATCTCACTAGATTTCTCCAAATTGCAAAAACTTTTGGCAATATTTGCATAATTCACATCTCTATTTGATATGGAGAAACTCAGACCGTAACCAAGAGCAGTCATCGTATCATTATCAAGTTGTTTACTAGAGAGATTAATAACAAAGTCAGTGTTGGCATGTTTATTCCAATCACTTTGTTGAATGAGCCTATTTAATTTTGAATCAAGCTTCGTACTTACATTCGTGCAGGCAGATCTCATAGCGGTGTAACAATAATCCATCATCGGGCGATTCCATTCCAAGGGTACAGCTTGAGAAAATGAATACTTACGGCTGTTCAACACCTTAAAACATTCCCGTACTTCTAATTTAAGCAAATCAATATTTTTACCAAGCACTAAGCGGGAAATTTCATCAAACGGTCGGTCAGCTAATTTCAGCACACTGTTGGAGGATAGGGAACGGGGAAGCACTTGTTCACTGAGACATTTTCTAAGAAAATGAAGACGGATTTTTAACGTATAGGATTTCACTAAAGCAGAACGAAAATTAGAAACAAAAGGTTTAAGAGCAGGGTAGAGAGAGGAGAAGTGAAGAAATTGGCGCGTGGTATCCATGTATGCAACAATGATCACAAAAACACTGATCCAAGTATGCAGAATAACCACATATGAAAAATAGAAAATGCTTAACGCGTTTTCGGCTAATTCGCCTTCATCAGAGCAAAGTAGAATGAAGATAAGTTTGCTGATCAGACCTTTATATCCGCCTGGGCAGATCACCTGACCACCAAAAATAAGTGGAGGAAAGGAATTATAAGAAAGAAGGTAACTGCAGAAGGCCTATTGGCCCATACAAGGCAGCTCCTTTTAATATCTCCAAGTGCCATACGTGTTTAAATGATTGCTATATTGTTTTGACGTGCTATATTGAGGCTTAAATAGGGATCCAACTTGTACATACCGGGGCTCACATTAAGGCTGTTGTTACAATGTTTGATCAGAGCAGACTCGATCACGTTTCGTTCAACAAAATCCTTACTTTTAACAATACATTTTGCCCCTGTGAAGTCGATAGAATGATTACATAAACTGGAATGTAAATACAATGCACTGGATTGCTGGGCTGTACGAATAGCATATGAATGCTGTTTTAAACGCGAGGAAAGAGATTTACCAGTCTGGCCGATGTAAACACATGCACACTCATTACAAGGGATGGAATACACACAACCTGCTACAGACGAGGGCGAGTTCTTAATTAACATGGACTTAACTGTATTATCATTTTTGAACACTAGATTAATATTAAGGTTCTTCAGGGCTGGGGCAAGATTTACTAGACCCTCAGAATATGGTAATACCAACGAATTTTTCAGTTCTGGTTTCGACTTAGTAGTCTGTTTGTAGAAAGTCCTTTTTGCTTGACCAAACGCAAGATCCAAGATCGATTTTGGGTATTTTAACTTCTTCCCAATTTCAAATATATTTGCTATTTCTTCATCGAAAAATTCCGGACTACAAACTCTCAGTGCTCTGAGAAACATACCAGAAAAAACTGCCCGCTTGACCTGAACATGATGATTTGAATAGAAATGTACATACGAGCACACATTGGTAGGTTTCCTATACACATTGAATTTGAAACTTCTACCAATTCTATGAATCATGATGTCTAAAAAAGGCAGAACACCATTCACTTCGTTCTCAATTGTGAATTTAATTGACGGAACCAGCGAATTGATTTGATTGAGAAAATCAGTTTCGTCACGATTAACCGGCCACAGGCACAAAATATCGTCAACGTACCTGTACCAAAGCAAATTTGAGGGTAAAATCCTGGGAAGGATATTTATTTCGAAACATTCCATGTACAGATTGCTCAAAACAGGGGAGAGGGGATTACCCATCGCCATGCCAAATGTTTGTTTATAAAATGAATCATTAAAGCTGAAATAATTATCTTTAATGCACAATTTTATAAGTTCAATAATGGTGTTAGTAGGCAAAGTTAAATTATACCTTGGGAGTAGATCCCGTAAGAATGACAACAGATCATCAACAGGAACCCTAGTGAACAGAGCCGTCACATCAAAACTCACAAGTTTAAAATCATAATTTAATTTCAAACTAGACACCTTGTTAACCAAGTCCAAGTTGTTTGTTATGTGTGAGTTGGAAATGGAACCTACTACTGGAGACAAGACTTGGACAAGCCATTTGGAAAGTCTATATGCCACAGATCCAACAGAACTAATAATAGGTCTTGCAGGATTATTCGGTTTGTGTGTTTTAATAAGCCCATATAGATATGGGAGAGAAGGGGAACGACTTAAAAACTTAGGAATCAACTCCTTATCTTTCTTGAGCACGGTTTTAAGAGTTTTGTTGAAATGAGCAATAACTCTTTCAATAGGGTCACTATTAACAGGTAAGTAAGTGTCTCTGTCCTCCAATAACTGGTTCATTTTTTGGACATAGTCTTCTTTGTCCATGATGACAACAGCATTGGATTTATCAGCTTTAGTGATATGTAGAGAGTTATCTTTTTTGAGGGTTTTGAACGCTCGCATAAACCTCTCTGGACAATTAGGCACAGTACCCTTAAGTAAAGAACCGTACACCATTCCCTTGCAAATATTGATGTCGTCAGATGAAATCTCACTAGATTTCTCCAAATTGCAAAAACTTTTGGCAATATTTGCATAATTCACATCTCTATTTGATATGGAGTAACTCAGACCGTAACCAAGAGCAGTCATCGTATCATTATCAAGTTGTTTACTAGAGAGATTAATAACAAAGTCAGTGTTGGCATGTTTATTCCAATCACTTTGTTGAATGAGCCTATTTAATTTTGAATCAAGCTTCGTACTTACATTCGTGCAGGCAGATCTCATAGCGGTGTAACAATAATCCATCATCGGGCGATTCCATTCCAAGGGTACAGCTTGAGAAAATGAATACTTACGGCTGTTCAACACCTTAAAACATTCCCGTACTTCTAATTTAAGCAAATCAATATTTTTACCAAGCACTAAGCGGGAAATTTCATCAAACGGTCGGTCAGCTAATTTCAGCACACTGTTGGAGGATAGGGAACGGGGAAGCACTTGTTCACTGAGACATTTTCTAAGAAAATGAAGACGGATTTTTAACGTATAGGATTTCACTAAAGCAGAACGAAAATTAGAAACAAAAGGTTTAAGAGCAGGGTAGAGAGAGGAGAAGTGAAGAAATTGGCGCGTGGTATCCATGTATGCAACAATGATCACAAAAACACTGATCCAAGTATGCAGAATAACCACATATGAAAAATAGAAAATGCTTAACGCGTTTTCGGCTAATTCGCCTTCATCAGAGCAAAGTAGAATGAAGATAAGTTTGCTGATCAGACCTTTATATCCGCCTGGGCAGATCACCTGACCACCAAAAATAAGTGGAGGAAAGGAATTATAAGAAAGAAGGTAACTGCAGAAGGCCTATTGGCCCATACAAGGCAGCTCCTTTTAATATCTCCAAGTGCCATACGTGTTTAAATGATTGCTATATTGTTTTGACGTGCTATATTGAGGCTTAAATAGGGATCCAACTTGTACATACCGGGGCTCACATTAAGGCTGTTGTTACAATGTTTGATCAGAGCAGACTCGATCACGTTTCGTTCAACAAAATCCTTACTTTTAACAATACATTTTGCCCCTGTGAAGTCGATAGAATGATTACATAAACTGGAATGTAAATACAATGCACTGGATTGCTGGGCTGTACGAATAGCATATGAATGCTGTTTTAAACGCGAGGAAAGAGATTTACCAGTCTGGCCGATGTAAACACATGCACACTCATTACAAGGGATGGAATACACACAACCTGCTACAGACGAGGGCGAGTTCTTAATTAACATGGACTTAACTGTATTATCATTTTTGAACACTAGATTAATATTAAGGTTCTTCAGGGCTGGGGCAAGATTTACTAGACCCTCAGAATATGGTAATACCAACGAATTTTTCAGTTCTGGTTTCGACTTAGTAGTCTGTTTGTAGAAAGTCCTTTTTGCTTGACCAAACGCAAGATCCAAGATCGATTTTGGGTATTTTAACTTCTTCCCAATTTCAAATATATTTGCTATTTCTTCATCGAAAAATTCCGGACTACAAACTCTCAGTGCTCTGAGAAACATACCAGAAAAAACTGCCCGCTTGACCTGAACATGATGATTTGAATAGAAATGTACATACGAGCACACATTGGTAGGTTTCCTATACACATTGAATTTGAAACTTCTACCAATTCTATGAATCATGATGTCTAAAAAAGGCAGAACACCATTCACTTCGTTCTCAATTGTGAATTTAATTGACGGAACCAGCGAATTGATTTGATTGAGAAAATCAGTTTCGTCACGATTAACCGGCCACAGGCACAAAATATCGTCAACGTACCTGTACCAAAGCAAATTTGAGGGTAAAATCCTGGGAAGGATATTTATTTCGAAACATTCCATGTACAGATTGCTCAAAACAGGGGAGAGGGGATTACCCATCGCCATGCCAAATGTTTGTTTATAAAATGAATCATTAAAGCTGAAATAATTATCTTTAATGCACAATTTTATAAGTTCAATAATGGTGTTAGTAGGCAAAGTTAAATTATACCTTGGGAGTAGATCCCGTAAGAATGACAACAGATCATCAACAGGAACCCTAGTGAACAGAGCCGTCACATCAAAACTCACAAGTTTAAAATCATAATTTAATTTCAAACTAGACAACTTGTTAACCAAGTCCAAGTTGTTTGTTATGTGTGAGTTGGAAATGGAACCTACTACTGGAGACAAGACTTGGACAAGCCATTTGGAAAGTCTATATGCCACAGATCCAACAGAACTAATAATAGGTCTTGCAGGATTATTCGGTTTGTGTGTTTTAATAAGCCCATATAGATATGGGAGAGAAGGGGAACGACTTAAAAACTTAGGAATCAACTCCTTATCTTTCTTGAGCACGGTTTTAAGAGTTTTGTTGAAATGAGCAATAACTCTTTCAATAGGGTCACTATTAACAGGTAAGTAAGTGTCTCTGTCCTCCAATAACTGGTTCATTTTTTGGACATAGTCTTCTTTGTCCATGATGACAACAGCATTGGATTTATCAGCTTTAGTGATATGTAGAGAGTTATCTTTTTTGAGGGTTTTGAACGCTCGCATAAACCTCTCTGGACAATTAGGCACAGTACCCTTAAGTAAAGAACCGTACACCATTCCCTTGCAAATATTGATGTCGTCAGATGAAATCTCACTAGATTTCTCCAAATTGCAAAAACTTTTGGCAATATTTGCATAATTCACATCTCTATTTGATATGGAGAAACTCAGACCGTAACCAAGAGCAGTCATCGTATCATTATCAAGTTGTTTACTAGAGAGATTAATAACAAAGTCAGTGTTGGCATGTTTATTCCAATCACTTTGTTGAATGAGCCTATTTAATTTTGAATCAAGCTTCGTACTTACATTCGTGCAGGCAGATCTCATAGCGGTGTAACAATAATCCATCATCGGGCGATTCCATTCCAAGGGTACAGCTTGAGAAAATGAATACTTACGGCTGTTCAACACCTTAAAACATTCCCGTACTTCTAATTTAAGCAAATCAATATTTTTACCAAGCACTAAGCGGGAAATTTCATCAAACGGTCGGTCAGCTAATTTCAGCACACTGTTGGAGGATAGGGAACGGGGAAGCACTTGTTCACTGAGACATTTTCTAAGAAAATGAAGACGGATTTTTAACGTATAGGATTTCACTAAAGCAGAACGAAAATTAGAAACAAAAGGTTTAAGAGCAGGGTAGAGAGAGGAGAAGTGAAGAAATTGGCGCGTGGTATCCATGTATGCAACAATGATCACAAAAACACTGATCCAAGTATGCAGAATAACCACATATGAAAAATAGAAAATGCTTAACGCGTTTTCGGCTAATTCGCCTTCATCAGAGCAAAGTAGAATGAAGATAAGTTTGCTGATCAGACCTTTATATCCGCCTGGGCAGATCACCTGACCACCAAAAATAAGTGGAGGAAAGGAATTATAAGAAAGAAGGTAACTGCAGAAGGCCTATTGGCCCATACAAGGCAGCTCCTTTTAATATCTCCAAGTGCCATACGTGTTTAAATGATTGCTATATTGTTTTGACGTGCTATATTGAGGCTTAAATAGGGATCCAACTTGTACATACCGGGGCTCACATTAAGGCTGTTGTTACAATGTTTGATCAGAGCAGACTCGATCACGTTTCGTTCAACAAAATCCTTACTTTTAACAATACATTTTGCCCCTGTGAAGTCGATAGAATGATTACATAAACTGGAATGTAAATACAATGCACTGGATTGCTGGGCTGTACGAATAGCATATGAATGCTGTTTTAAACGCGAGGAAAGAGATTTACCAGTCTGGCCGATGTAAACACATGCACACTCATTACAAGGGATGGAATACACACAACCTGCTACAGACGAGGGCGAGTTCTTAATTAACATGGACTTAACTGTATTATCATTTTTGAACACTAGATTAATATTAAGGTTCTTCAGGGCTGGGGCAAGATTTACTAGACCCTCAGAATATGGTAATACCAACGAATTTTTCAGTTCTGGTTTCGACTTAGTAGTCTGTTTGTAGAAAGTCCTTTTTGCTTGACCAAACGCAAGATCCAAGATCGATTTTGGGTATTTTAACTTCTTCCCAATTTCAAATATATTTGCTATTTCTTCATCGAAAAATTCCGGACTACAAACTCTCAGTGCTCTGAGAAACATACCAGAAAAAACTGCCCGCTTGACCTGAACATGATGATTTGAATAGAAATGTACATACGAGCACACATTGGTAGGTTTCCTATACACATTGAATTTGAAACTTCTACCAATTCTATGAATCATGATGTCTAAAAAAGGCAGAACACCATTCACTTCGTTCTCAATTGTGAATTTAATTGACGGAACCAGCGAATTGATTTGATTGAGAAAATCAGTTTCGTCACGATTAACCGGCCACAGGCACAAAATATCGTCAACGTACCTGTACCAAAGCAAATTTGAGGGTAAAATCCTGGGAAGGATATTTATTTCGAAACATTCCATGTACAGATTGCTCAAAACAGGGGAGAGGGGATTACCCATCGCCATGCCAAATGTTTGTTTATAAAATGAATCATTAAAGCTGAAATAATTATCTTTAATGCACAATTTTATAAGTTCAATAATGGTGTTAGTAGGCAAAGTTAAATTATACCTTGGGAGTAGATCCCGTAAGAATGACAACAGATCATCAACAGGAACCCTAGTGAACAGAGCCGTCACATCAAAACTCACAAGTTTAAAATCATAATTTAATTTCAAACTAGACAACTTGTTAACCAAGTCCAAGTTGTTTGTTATGTGTGAGTTGGAAATGGAACCTACTACTGGAGACAAGACTTGGACAAGCCATTTGGAAAGTCTATATGCCACAGATCCAACAGAACTAATAATAGGTCTTGCAGGATTATTCGGTTTGTGTGTTTTAATAAGCCCATATAGATATGGGAGAGAAGGGGAACGACTTAAAAACTTAGGAATCAACTCCTTATCTTTCTTGAGCACGGTTTTAAGAGTTTTGTTGAAATGAGCAATAACTCTTTCAATAGGGTCACTATTAACAGGTAAGTAAGTGTCTCTGTCCTCCAATAACTGGTTCATTTTTTGGACATAGTCTTCTTTGTCCATGATGACAACAGCATTGGATTTATCAGCTTTAGTGATATGTAGAGAGTTATCTTTTTTGAGGGTTTTGAACGCTCGCATAAACCTCTCTGGACAATTAGGCACAGTACCCTTAAGTAAAGAACCGTACACCATTCCCTTGCAAATATTGATGTCGTCAGATGAAATCTCACTAGATTTCTCCAAATTGCAAAAACTTTTGGCAATATTTGCATAATTCACATCTCTATTTGATATGGAGAAACTCAGACCGTAACCAAGAGCAGTCATCGTATCATTATCAAGTTGTTTACTAGAGAGATTAATAACAAAGTCAGTGTTGGCATGTTTATTCCAATCACTTTGTTGAATGAGCCTATTTAATTTTGAATCAAGCTTCGTACTTACATTCGTGCAGGCAGATCTCATAGCGGTGTAACAATAATCCATCATCGGGCGATTCCATTCCAAGGGTACAGCTTGAGAAAATGAATACTTACGGCTGTTCAACACCTTAAAACATTCCCGTACTTCTAATTTAAGCAAATCAATATTTTTACCAAGCACTAAGCGGGAAATTTCATCAAACGGTCGGTCAGCTAATTTCAGCACACTGTTGGAGGATAGGGAACGGGGAAGCACTTGTTCACTGAGACATTTTCTAAGAAAATGAAGACGGATTTTTAACGTATAGGATTTCACTAAAGCAGAACGAAAATTAGAAACAAAAGGTTTAAGAGCAGGGTAGAGAGAGGAGAAGTGAAGAAATTGGCGCGTGGTATCCATGTATGCAACAATGATCACAAAAACACTGATCCAAGTATGCAGAATAACCACATATGAAAAATAGAAAATGCTTAACGCGTTTTCGGCTAATTCGCCTTCATCAGAGCAAAGTAGAATGAAGATAAGTTTGCTGATCAGACCTTTATATCCGCCTGGGCAGATCACCTGACCACCAAAAATAAGTGGAGGAAAGGAATTATAAGAAAGAAGGTAACTGCAGAAGGCCTATTGGCCCATACAAGGCAGCTCCTTTTAATATCTCCAAGTGCCATACGTGTTTAAATGATTGCTATATTGTTTTGACGTGCTATATTGAGGCTTAAATAGGGATCCAACTTGTACATACCGGGGCTCACATTAAGGCTGTTGTTACAATGTTTGATCAGAGCAGACTCGATCACGTTTCGTTCAACAAAATCCTTACTTTTAACAATACATTTTGCCCCTGTGAAGTCGATAGAATGATTACATAAACTGGAATGTAAATACAATGCACTGGATTGCTGGGCTGTACGAATAGCATATGAATGCTGTTTTAAACGCGAGGAAAGAGATTTACCAGTCTGGCCGATGTAAACACATGCACACTCATTACAAGGGAGGGCGAGGGCGAGTTCTTAATTAACATGGACTTAACTGTATTATCATTTTTGAACACTAGATTAATATTAAGGTTCTTCAGGGCTGGGGCAAGATTTACTAGACCCTCAGAATATGGTAATACCAACGAATTTTTCAGTTCTGGTTTCGACTTAGTAGTCTGTTTGTAGAAAGTCCTTTTTGCTTGACCAAACGCAAGATCCAAGATCGATTTTGGGTATTTTAACTTCTTCCCAATTTCAAATATATTTGCTATTTCTTCATCGAAAAATTCCGGACTACAAACTCTCAGTGCTCTGAGAAACATACCAGAAAAAACTGCCCGCTTGACCTGAACATGATGATTTGAATAGAAATGTACATACGAGCACACATTGGTAGGTTTCCTATACACATTGAATTTGAAACTTCTACCAATTCTATGAATCATGATGTCTAAAAAAGGCAGAACACCATTCACTTCGTTCTCAATTGTGAATTTAATTGACGGAACCAGCGAATTGATTTGATTGAGAAAATCAGTTTCGTCACGATTAACCGGCCACAGGCACAAAATATCGTCAACGTACCTGTACCAAAGCAAATTTGAGGGTAAAATCCTGGGAAGGATATTTATTTCGAAACATTCCATGTACAGATTGCTCAAAACAGGGGAGAGGGGATTACCCATCGCCATGCCAAATGTTTGTTTATAAAATGAATCATTAAAGCTGAAATAATTATCTTTAATGCACAATTTTATAAGTTCAATAATGGTGTTAGTAGGCAAAGTTAAATTATACCTTGGGAGTAGATCCCGTAAGAATGACAAGAGATCATCAACAGGAACCCTAGTGAACAGAGCCGTCACATCAAAACTCACAAGTTTAAAATCATAATTTAATTTCAAACTAGACAACTTGTTAACCAAGTCCAAGTTGTTTGTTATGTGTGAGTTGGAAATGGAACCTACTACTGGAGACAAGACTTGGACAAGCCATTTGGAAAGTCTATATGCCACAGATCCAACAGAACTAATAATAGGTCTTGCAGGATTATTCGGTTTGTGTGTTTTAATAAGCCCATATAGATATGGGAGAGAAGGGGAACGACTTAAAAACTTAGGAATCAACTCCTTATCTTTCTTGAGCACGGTTTTAAGAGTTTTGTTGAAATGAGCAATAACTCTTTCAATAGGGTCACTATTAACAGGTAAGTAAGTGTCTCTGTCCTCCAATAACTGGTTCATTTTTTGGACATAGTCTTCTTTGTCCATGATGACAACAGCATTGGATTTATCAGCTTTAGTGATATGTAGAGAGTTATCTTTTTTGAGGGTTTTGAACGCTCGCATAAACCTCTCTGGACAATTAGGCACAGTACCCTTAAGTAAAGAACCGTACACCATTCCCTTGCAAATATTGATGTCGTCAGATGAAATCTCACTAGATTTCTCCAAATTGCAAAAACTTTTGGCAATATTTGCATAATTCACATCTCTATTTGATATGGAGAAACTCAGACCGTAACCAAGAGCAGTCATCGTATCATTATCAAGTTGTTTACTAGAGAGATTAATAACAAAGTCAGTGTTGGCATGTTTATTCCAATCACTTTGTTGAATGAGCCTATTTAATTTTGAATCAAGCTTCGTACTTACATTCGTGCAGGCAGATCTCATAGCGGTGTAACAATAATCCATCATCGGGCGATTCCATTCCAAGGGTACAGCTTGAGAAAATGAATACTTACGGCTGTTCAACACCTTAAAACATTCCCGTACTTCTAATTTAAGCAAATCAATATTTTTACCAAGCACTAAGCGGGAAATTTCATCAAACGGTCGGTCAGCTAATTTCAGCACACTGTTGGAGGATAGGGAACGGGGAAGCACTTGTTCACTGAGACATTTTCTAAGAAAATGAAGACGGATTTTTAACGTATAGGATTTCACTAAAGCAGAACGAAAATTAGAAACAAAAGGTTTAAGAGCAGGGTAGAGAGAGGAGAAGTGAAGAAATTGGCGCGTGGTATCCATGTATGCAACAATGATCACAAAAACACTGATCCAAGTATGCAGAATAACCACATATGAAAAATAGAAAATGCTTAACGCGTTTTCGGCTAATTCGCCTTCATCAGAGCAAAGTAGAATGAAGATAAGTTTGCTGATCAGACCTTTATATCCGCCTGGGCAGATCACCTGACCACCAAAAATAAGTGGAGGAAAGGAATTATAAGAAAGAAGGTAACTGCAGAAGGCCTATTGGCCCATACAAGGCAGCTCCTTTTAATATCTCCAAGTGCCATACGTGTTTAAATGATTGCTATATTGTTTTGACGTGCTATATTGAGGCTTAAATAGGGATCCAACTTGTACATACCGGGGCTCACATTAAGGCTGTTGTTACAATGTTTGATCAGAGCAGACTCGATCACGTTTCGTTCAACAAAATCCTTACTTTTAACAATACATTTTGCCCCTGTGAAGTCGATAGAATGATTACATAAACTGGAATGTAAATACAATGCACTGGATTGCTGGGCTGTACGAATAGCATATGAATGCTGTTTTAAACGCGAGGAAAGAGATTTACCAATCTGGCCGATGTAAACACATGCACACTCATTACAAGGGATGGAATACACACAACCTGCTACAGACGAGGGCGAGTTCTTAATTAACATGGACTTAACTGTATTATCATTTTTGAACACTAGATTAATATTAAGGTTCTTCAGGGCTGGGGCAAGATTTACTAGACCCTCAGAATATGGTAATACCAACGAATTTTTCAGTTCTGGTTTCGACTTAGTAGTCTGTTTGTAGAAAGTCCTTTTTGCTTGACCAAACGCAAGATCCAAGATCGATTTTGGGTATTTTAACTTCTTCCCAATTTCAAATATATTTGCTATTTCTTCATCGAAAAATTCCGGACTACAAACTCTCAGTGCTCTGAGAAACATACCAGAAAAAACTGCCCGCTTGACCTGAACATGATGATTTGAATAGAAATGTACATACGAGCACACATTGGTAGGTTTCCTATACACATTGAATTTGAAACTTCTACCAATTCTATGAATCATGATGTCTAAAAAAGGCAGAACACCATTCACTTCGTTCTCAATTGTGAATTTAATTGACGGAACCAGCGAATTGATTTGATTGAGAAAATCAGTTTCGTCACGATTAACCGGCCACAGGCACAAAATATCGTCAACGTACCTGTACCAAAGCAAATTTGAGGGTAAAATCCTGGGAAGGATATTTATTTCGAAACATTCCATGTACAGATTGCTCAAAACAGGGGAGAGGGGATTACCCATCGCCATGCCAAATGTTTGTTTATAAAATGAATCATTAAAGCTGAAATAATTATCTTTAATGCACAATTTTATAAGTTCAATAATGGTGTTAGTAGGCAAAGTTAAATTATACCTTGGGAGTAGATCCCGTAAGAATGACAACAGATCATCAACAGGAACCCTAGTGAACAGAGCCGTCACATCAAAACTCACAAGTTTAAAATCATAATTTAATTTCAAACTAGACAACTTGTTTGCCTGTCTTTAATAAATGGTGGGCGGCTACAGGGACGTCATCTTGCATAACTGAGGTGTAGGTGGTAGGTTTACCTTCCTTGATATGTTCTTTAGGTAATTTTTGCAGCTCACCATTTAGCAAAGCCAGACTATCCATAAACCAAAGTTTTCCGATATCCACTTTCATGAACTTAAATCCATCTTATCCATCTTAAATCCATCTATATAAATCCATCTCAAAAAAGATAACTCTCTACATATCACTAAAGCTGATAAATCCAATGCTGTTGTCATCATGGACAAAGAAGACTATGTCCAAAAAATGAACCAGTTATTGGAGGACAGAGACACTTACTTACCTGTTAATAGTGACCCTATTGAAAGAGTTATTGCTCATTTCAACAAAACTCTTAAAACCGTGCTCAAGAAAGATAAGGAGTTGATTCCTAAGTTTTTAAGTCGTTCCCCTTCTCTCCCATATCTATATGGGCTTATTAAAACACACAAACCGAATAATCCTGCAAGACCTATTATTAGTTCTGTTGGATCTGTGGCATATAGACTTTCCAAATGGCTTGTCCAAGTCTTGTCTCCAGTAGTAGGTTCCATTTCCAACTCACACATAACAAACAACTTGGACTTGGTTAACAAGTTGTCTAGTTTGAAATTAAATTATGATTTTAAACTTGTGAGTTTTGATGTGACGGCTCTGTTCACTAGGGTTCCTGTTGATGATCTGTTGTCATTCTTACGGGATCTACTCCCAAGGTATAATTTAACTTTGCCTACTAACACCATTATTGAACTTATAAAATTGTGCATTAAAGATAATTATTTCAGCTTTAATGATTCATTTTATAAACAAACATTTGGCATGGCGATGGGTAATCCCCTCTCCCCTGTTTTGAGCAATCTGTACATGGAATGTTTCGAAATAAATATCCTTCCCAGGATTTTACCCTCAAATTTGCTTTGGTACAGGTACGTTGACGATATTTTGTGCCTGTGGCCGGTTAATCGTGACGAAACTGATTTTCTCAATCAAATCAATTCGCTGGTTCCGTCAATTAAATTCACAATTGAGAACGAAGTGAATGGTGTTCTGCCTTTTTTAGACATCATGATTCATAGAATTGGTAGAAGTTTCAAATTCAATGTGTATAGGAAACCTACCAATGTGTGCTCGTATGTACATTTCTATTCAAATCATCATGTTCAGGTCAAGCGGGCAGTTTTTTCTGGTATGTTTCTCAGAGCACTGAGAGTTTGTAGTCCGGAATTTTTCGATGAAGAAATAGCAAATATATTTGAAATTGGGAAGAAGTTAAAATACCCAAAATCGATCTTGGATCTTGCGTTTGGTCAAGCAAAAAGGACTTTCTACAAACAGACTACTAAGTCGAAACCAGAACTGAAAAATTCGTTGGTATTACCATATTCTGAGGGTCTAGTAAATCTTGCCCCAGCCCTGAAGAACCTTAATATTAATCTAGTGTTCAAAAATGATAATACAGTTAAGTCCATGTTAATTAAGAACTCGCCCTCGTCTGTAGCAGGTTGTGTGTATTCCATCCCTTGTAATGAGTGTGCATGTGTTTACATCGGCCAGACTGGTAAATCTCTTTCCTCGCGTTTAAAACAGCATTCATATGCTATTCGTACAGCCCAGCAATCCAGTGCATTGTATTTACATTCCAGTTTATGTAATCATTCTATCGACTTCACAGGGGCAAAATGTATTGTTAAAAGTAAGGATTTTGTTGAACGAAACGTGATCGAGTCTGCTCTGATCAAACATTGTAACAACAGCCTTAATGTGAGCCCCGGTATGTACAAGTTGGATCCCTATTTAAGCCTCAATATAGCACGTCAAAACAATATAGCAATCATTTAAACACGTATGGCACTTGGAGATATTAAAAGGAGCTGCCTTGTATGGGCCAATAGGCCTTCTGCAGTTACCTTCTTTCTTATAATTCCTTTCCTCCACTTATTTTTGGTGGTCAGGTGATCTGCCCAGGCGGATATAAAGGTCTGATCAGCAAACTTATCTTCATTCTACTTTGCTCTGATGAAGGCGAATTAGCCGAAAACGCGTTAAGCATTTTCTATTTTTCATATGTGGTTATTCTGCATACTTGGATCAGTGTTTTTGTGATCATTGTTGCATACATGGATACCACGCGCCAATTTCTTCACTTCTCCTCTCTCTACCCTGCTCTTAAACCTTTTGTTTCTAATTTTCGTTCTGCTTTAGTGAAATCCTATACGTTAAAAATCCGTCTTCATTTTCTTAGAAAATGTCTCAGTGAACAAGTGCTTCCCCGTTCCCTATCCTCCAACAGTGTGCTGAAATTAGCTGACCGACCGTTTGATGAAATTTCCCGCTTAGTGCTTGGTAAAAATATTGATTTGCTTAAATTAGAAGTACGGGAATGTTTTAAGGTGTTGAACAGCCGTAAGTATTCATTTTCTCAAGCTGTACCCTTGGAATGGAATCGCCCGATGATGGATTATTGTTACACCGCTATGAGATCTGCCTGCACGAATGTAAGTACGAAGCTTGATTCAAAATTAAATAGGCTCATTCAACAAAGTGATTGGAATAAACATGCCAACACTGACTTTGTTATTAATCTCTCTAGTAAACAACTTGATAATGATACGATGACTGCTCTTGGTTACGGTCTGAGTTTCTCCATATCAAATAGAGATGTGAATTATGCAAATATTGCCAAAAGTTTTTGCAATTTGGAGAAATCTAGTGAGATTTCATCTGACGACATCAATATTTGCAAGGGAATGGTGTACGGTTCTTTACTTAAGGGTACTGTGCCTAATTGTCCAGAGAGGTTTATGCGAGCGTTCAAAACCCTCAAAAAAGATAACTCTCTACATATCACTAAAGCTGATAAATCCAATGCTGTTGTCATCATGGACAAAGAAGACTATGTCCAAAAAATGAACCAGTTATTGGAGGACAGAGACACTTACTTACCTGTTAATAGTGACCCTATTGAAAGAGTTATTGCTCATTTCAACAAAACTCTTAAAACCGTGCTCAAGAAAGATAAGGAGTTGATTCCTAAGTTTTTAAGTCGTTCCCCTTCTCTCCCATATCTATATGGGCTTATTAAAACACACAAACCGAATAATCCTGCAAGACCTATTATTAGTTCTGTTGGATCTGTGGCATATAGACTTTCCAAATGGCTTGTCCAAGTCTTGTCTCCAGTAGTAGGTTCCATTTCCAACTCACACATAACAAACAACTTGGACTTGGTTAACAAGTTGTCTAGTTTGAAATTAAATTATGATTTTAAACTTGTGAGTTTTGATGTGACGGCTCTGTTCACTAGGGTTCCTGTTGATGATCTCTTGTCATTCTTACGGGATCTACTCCCAAGGTATAATTTAACTTTGCCTACTAACACCATTATTGAACTTATAAAATTGTGCATTAAAGATAATTATTTCAGCTTTAATGATTCATTTTATAAACAAACATTTGGCATGGCGATGGGTAATCCCCTCTCCCCTGTTTTGAGCAATCTGTACATGGAATGTTTCGAAATAAATATCCTTCCCAGGATTTTACCCTCAAATTTGCTTTGGTACAGGTACGTTGACGATATTTTGTGCCTGTGGCCGGTTAATCGTGACGAAACTGATTTTCTCAATCAAATCAATTCGCTGGTTCCGTCAATTAAATTCACAATTGAGAACGAAGTGAATGGTGTTCTGCCTTTTTTAGACATCATGATTCATAGAATTGGTAGAAGTTTCAAATTCAATGTGTATAGGAAACCTACCAATGTGTGCTCGTATGTACATTTCTATTCAAATCATCATGTTCAGGTCAAGCGGGCAGTTTTTTCTGGTATGTTTCTCAGAGCACTGAGAGTTTGTAGTCCGGAATTTTTCGATGAAGAAATAGCAAATATATTTGAAATTGAGAAGAAGTTAAAATACCCAAAATCGATCTTGGATCTTGCGTTTGGTCAAGCAAAAAGGACTTTCTACAAACAGACTACTAAGTCGAAACCAGAACTGAAAAATTCGTTGGTATTACCATATTCTGAGGGTCTAGTAAATCTTGCCCCAGCCCTGAAGAACCTTAATATTAATCTAGTGTTCAAAAATGATAATACAGTTAAGTCCATGTTAATTAAGAACTCGCCCTCGTCTGTAGCAGGTTGTGTGTATTCCATCCCTTGTAATGAGTGTGCATGTGTTTACATCGGCCAGACTGGTAAATCTCTTTCCTCGCGTTTAAAACAGCATTCATATGCTATTCGTACAGCCCAGCAATCCAGTGCATTGTATTTACATTCCAGTTTATGTAATCATTCTATCGACTTCACAGGGGCAAAATGTATTGTTAAAAGTAAGGATTTTGTTGAACGAAACGTGATCGAGTCTGCTCTGATCAAACATTGTAACAACAGCCTTAATGTGAGCCCCGGTATGTACAAGTTGGATCCCTATTTAAGCCTCAATATAGCACGTCAAAACAATATAGCAATCATTTAAACACGTATGGCACTTGGAGATATTAAAAGGAGCTGCCTTGTATGGGCCAATAGGCCTTCTGCAGTTACCTTCTTTCTTATAATTCCTTTCCTCCACTTATTTTTGGTGGTCAGGTGATCTGCCCAGGCGGATATAAAGGTCTGATCAGCAAACTTATCTTCATTCTACTTTGCTCTGATGAAGGCGAATTAGCCGAAAACGCGTTAAGCATTTTCTATTTTTCATATGTGGTTATTCTGCATACTTGGATCAGTGTTTTTGTGATCATTGTTGCATATATATATATATATATATATATATATATATATATATATATATATATATATATATATATATATATATATATATATATATATATATTTTTGCCTCTGCCTTATTTCCTCCTTTATGAAGTGGTGCTATCTCTGCTGTTTTTAGTATATCAGGAATAACGCCAGTATCTAGGCTTTGTCTCCACAGAATGTGGAGGGCCTGCGATAGTGGTTTTTTACAGTTCTTTATGAATGTGAAGTTCCAAGAATCCGGAGTTCCAAGAGTGCATAAGCATACTGTTTATGGCTTCTTCAAATTCCAGTGGGGATAGGGTGACGTCTGATATATGATTTGATGTTGGTATCATATCCATGAAAAATTCATTTGGTTGGGTTGATTAGATACAGTGTTTAGTGAGTTTCATATTTATTTAGTAGTCCTGGATACAGCAGTGTCGTAGATGTTGAGACGAACAGAGCAGAGAGCTGAGTGAGGCCGGAGTCGTGGAGCTCTATGTGGGAGAGCGTTGTAGCTGGATGAAGTCGTAGCCTGCTGCCTGCTCTGTGTCTTGGGTCGATTAGAACTGCCTACACCGAGTACTACATTCATTCTTGACTGGAGATTGTACTGGTTTGCTATTCTCAAATCTTATTTGCTGTTGTTGTTATAGATTCAGCTACTCGGAACAAGTTCCAAGTAGCACGGGCTATGGTGAGCCCGTAACTTACCTGGCACAGGAACGGGGCAGGAAGCACGGGCTATGGTTAGCCTCGTGCTAACCTGCACGCTATGGTCTCTCTCTTATTTGCTGTTGTTGTTGTTGTTATAGATTCAGCTACTCAGATCAAGTTCCAAGTAGCACGGGCTATGGTGAGCCCGTAACTTACCTGGCACAGGAGCGGGGCAAGAAGCACGGGCTATGGTTAGCCTCGTGGACGGGAGATGTCTCCAGTCTCTTCTTATTTGCTGATTGATTGATGAAGATTAAGCCACCCAAAAGGTGGCACGGGCATGAATAGCCAGTAAGTGGTGGCCCTTTTGAGCCATCACCAGTATCAATAGATGATACTGGAGATCTGTAGAGGTGCAACTGCACCCTGCGTGACGGGCGATGTCTCCCATCGTGATGACCAAGTGGTGATTGATTGATTGATGAAGATTAAGCCACCCAAGAGGTGGCACGGGCATGAATAGCCCGTAAGTGGTACATTTTTTTTCTCAGTATTCTAAGGTTGCACCAAGCTGTTATCGCGGGGGAGGATACTGCTTCACAGTCTTTATGAGGGTGTCCAGCTGCTGGACACCGCTGTTGCTGGACAACAAAGGTGTCTGCTGGGCACCTTTGGTCAACAACAGCGGTGTCCAGCTGCTGGACACCGCTGTTGTTGACCAAAGGTGCCCAGCAGACACCTTTGTTTGGAGAGTGGCTGTGTTGATGGCTTCAGGGTGGCCACTGCATGATTCAGGAACTCTTAAAGCTCTTCTAAGGTCATTGGTTGCTTCACATTCCAGAAGATAGTGAAGTAATGGCTTTTCTGTGACAGTTTGGCAGAAGATGCACTCTCTCTGTCGGGGTTCACCAATCTCCCAGTTGCATCTGTAACCTAGACGTAGTCTATATAACCTAACTGCTATTTCCCTGTGGATTCCTTTTGGGATATTTAACCTTTCTAATTTGGTTGCCTGAAGATACCATGTTGCAGATGGCGAACCTTCAGTTATTCTCTGGTGTAAGTAGGCTTTGTTGAGATGTGAGAGTTTTTTGGTGATGACGTTTTTTTATGTTCTCTAGGCTGGGTTGAATTGTTTTATGTATCACTGGATGACGAGTTGCCAATTTAGCAATTTCATCAGCTTTTTCATTTAAAGGGATTCCAATATGGGATGGGATCCAGTTTAAAATTATGTTTAGTCCTTTGCCTTTAGCGACTGCTCCAAGATACAAAATGGTGGTAATTATTTCCACATTATCTTTCCACTGTTTTTGTCCTAGTATTTGAAGTGTAGCTGTTGAGTCTGTGTGTATGATTGCATTTTGAGTGTTTTGTGCAATCACATATGCGAATGCCTGTTGTATGGCAAACAGCTCAGTTTGGGTTGATGATACTAGTCCTCCCAGTCTCCAATATGCCTGTACGCTGGCCGTGCAAAGAGCAGCGCCAGCACTCTCATATTCTGTGTCCACCGATCCGTCTGTGAAGATGTGGGTGGCTCCTGCTACTGCTATGCTATACATTTGCTCTTCTATTATGCGCCTTAGGATTGTCAGATCATAGGCAGCCTTTCTATTACTATTTTGAAAGTAGGCTCTTCCTTCCTTCTTCCCACGGCGCGGAAGGAGTGTAAATTGGGTGTGGATGATCACCCTCTCTATCAAGAATCAGGTTTTTTAAATGTAGTCTGTTTAGGACTTTTCCTGCTCTTGCAACCCAAGAGTTTCCATTGTTTTGGCCTAGTCGAACCACCAAGGCCTGCCGTATTGGGATTGGATCAGAAGAAATAATTATCTTACTGACAATTGTAGCTGTCCTTTGTGATATTCTTTCTTGTAGAGAGGGCAAACCCGTCTCCAGTCTAAGAGTTTCAAGCCTGGTCCACATGGGGGCTCCCAGTGCGGCTCTCATAGCATTGTTTTTGGCAACTTCAAGCTTTTTCCACTGCTTTTGGTGTGATAGATTTGTGAGTGCAGGTGCGGCATAATCGATCACTGATCTGACTGCCTGTACATAGTATGTGCGAAGGACTTGCAGATTGGCTCCTCCAGAGAGGGAGGTTAGCGACCTGAGGATTGACTGACTGCGACTGCGGCCCGACATTGACTGCGGCCCGAACTGCGTCCGGGCCGCAGTTCGCTTTCTCAAGTAAGTGACCTCAGCATTAAAATTCATGTGTGTGTCCAGGATGAATCCTAGATACTGATAGGTGTCGACCCATTCAATTGGTTGACTCTGTACTGAGTTTAATGTTGGGCTTCGCTTTTTTTATGGGCATGGCTTTTCAGGGGTTGAGTTTGATCCCAATCTGATTTGCCTCTTTACTGATGCAGTCTAAGCATTTGGGTGCAAGGCGCGTCGCATCCCTTCCTTTTATGATGATGACAAAGTCGTCTGCGTAGTTTAGCAGCCTTCAGTGATGTGAAAGTTTCAACCTCATTATTCTTTCCATTAAACAGTTGAAGAGAAGAGGGCTGAGAATACCTCCTTGCGGTGTACCATTTTCATGTCTGTGACTGTGCCATGAAGTTTTTTTTTTATTTGCTGTTGTTGTTATTTAAGATTCGCTACTTGGAACAATAAGTTACAAGTATCACGGGATATGGTGAGCCCGTTGTGGACTTACCTGGCACTGGAGCGGGGCTGTCTGTGTGTGCTGCTATCATTGTTGTTATGTTATAGATTCAGCTACTCGGAACAAGTTTCATTTGCGGTGAGCCCGTAACTTACCTGGCACAGGAGCGGGGCAAAAAGCACGGGCTATGGTTAGCCTCCATGTGTCTTTTTTGATTGACTGATTGATGAAGATTAAGCCACCCAAAAGGTGACACGGGCATGAATAGCCTGTAAGTGGTGGCCCCTTTTGAGCCATCACCAGTATCAATAGATGGTACTGGGGATCTGTGGAGGTGCGACTGCACCCTGCGTGATGAGAGATGTCGCCCTTGTGAATGTGTTAAGATGAAGATGAAGCCACCCAAAAGGTGGCACGGGCATGAATATCCCGTATGTGGTGGCCCCTTTGTTACGGCCCTATTGGGTCGCAACTGGGTTCTTCTCTGATGTTATTAGAGTTAGGGCATCCGGCCCCAAGTTAGTAGTGGCTGTCTAAGGATGGCGTTGCTGTCTAAGCGCCATCTAAGCGCCACCTCACCAGAGGTCAGCAGCGGCTATGTTATGAGCTGATCAAGACGGGAATCAAGCACCTGTGGCCGGTATATCCTGTCCTCACTAGATGGCGCTGTCCATTTGGAGGGAGTTTTGGGAGCAGACTGGCAGATGGCGTTGTCGTCACTGCTCCGTGTTACGATGCTGGACTCTGGTCCGTAACACCCTTTTGAGCCATTACCAGTATCAAGAGCTGATACTGGAGATCAGTGGAGGTGCGAATGCACCCTGCATGACGGGAGATGTTTCCCTTGTAAATGTGTTAAGATGAAGATGAAGCCACCCAAAAGGTGGCATGGGCATGAGTAGCTCGTAAGAGGTGGCCCCTTAGAGCCATCACCAGTATCAATAGATGATACTGGAGATCTGTGGAGGTGCGACTGCACCCTGCGTGACGGGAGATGTCTCCCGTCAAGTGTGTGTCTTATTTGCTATTCTCACTGGTTTATATACGGTGACTACACCTCACAGTAAGATAGGAGGGTGGAAAAACCGTTACCTGTAAATAGGGATAGGATTATAGCTTGTGTAATTAGTTATGCCATTAAGATGATGAGATAATGCAGTGAGTATAAGTTTACTCGCTACAGGACTCCCCCTGCCAGGGAATGGAAGAAAAGCAGTACAACAAAAATTACGAGGCTACTGAGGTCGCTGTGGAACATGTAGGCCAGTACCAAAAGATGCAGGCAGTGTGTGGACAAGCTCGGTATTGCAGGAGAGAAGAATGTGCATAATTGTTGCGTCCTTGGGTCGCTGGTGGAGCATTTAGATCCGAGGCGGGTGGGCTCGGGCACCAGGACAATAGGAGGTAATGTAGGCACGTAGTTAGGACAACAAGGGAATCACTGCTAGAGCTGAGTTGTCCTGGAGGCGACGAAGAGTCGGAAACGCAAGCTGTAAGTCCTGTACTGCGCAAAGTGCTTGAGTCGGCAGAGTATCAAAATGCAGTGAACGTGTAGATGAATCTGAAGACAGACCAGCTGTAGTGGGAGTCCCTACAGAACAGTGCTCTGGCAGCGACGGAGAGTCGGCAGGACTGGCTGTAGATCCCACATGATGTAGTTGCTGATGAAACTGTCAGATGAGTGAGTAACACTCGCTGTGCAGCAAGCTGTAGTTGATGAAAATGCAGAGACGATCGCGGTGAAAATCATAGCTGTGGCGAGGGTGTTGGCAGCGTTCCGTGACAGGTGGCAAGAGGTGGTCCACAGCAAGCAACAGCAGGATTGAAGGTCCAATGAGAATCCATGTTGTACTCCATCGTGGCTGGGTATCGTCAAAACTCTCCGGGGTCACCAATGTAACGTACGTTTATGTTACGTTGTTGGGTTGATTAGATACATAGTGTTTAGTGAGTTTCATATTTATTTAATAGTCCTGGATACAGCAGTATCGTAGACGTTGAGACGAAGCCTGGAGCAGAGCAGAGAGCTGAGTGAGGCCGGAGTCGCGGAGAGTGTTGTAGCTGGATGAGGTCGTAGTCTGCTGCCTGCTCTGTGTCGAAGCTGTAGCGTCTTGGGGTCGATTAGAACTGCATACACCGAGTACTACATTCTTGACTGGAGTCTTAAGGGTGAAGGACAGGGGTCTTAAGAAGACCTTGACAAGGCCGTCTACAGACGCCCTAAGGACAGCAAATTCATTTTCCGTGTTGGAGGACGAGTGCTGTGGTGCGCCTGCAATTCACTCGGAACGGAAATCAGCGAGGAGCGGCGAAGCGCAGGCTGCTCAGAAAGTTAAGGAGGTACCGAAGCGAATTTTGGTTGTGGGAGATTCCCAGGTGAGGTATTTAGACAGAACGTTTTGTGCCAGAGATAGGGGGAACAGATTAAGGGTTTGCTATCCGGGAGCTGGAATTGGTGATATTGTTGGAAACATGAATGATATTATGACGGGAAATGAACAAACCCATTATTTGTATTAGTGCTGGGGGTAATGATGTTGGGCGAGTTAGGAGTGAGGAAATAATACAGAGATTCAGGACAGCCATTGAATTAGTTAGGAGCAAGGGAGAAATCCCAATCATATGTGGCATTCTTCCAAGAAAGGGAGTGGGAAATGAATGGATGTCGAGGGCACTTGGTGTCAATTGCCGGCTGGAAAGATATTGCAAATCAAATGCAATATCTTTCATAGACAACTGGGAACACTTCTATTGAAGAAATGAAATGTATGCTCGTGATGGGGTGCATCTATCGAGGGCTGGGGTTGTTGCTGTTGCGAACTCGTTGGAACCAGTGGTTAGCGGTGTTTGTTTGGGTTTAAACTGTTAGTAGATAGTGGTATGGGAATTGATTTGGAGGAAGGAGGAATAAAAGTATGTGTTCGTGGGAGAAAAGAATTGGCAAAATGATCAAGGAAAGAAAAGGGCCTCAAAATAACAATTCACTTAGGGTATATTACACTAACAGTAGAAGTCTAAGAAATAAAATTAATGAATTAAATGCTCTTGTCTGCACAGAAAAAAATAGATATTATTGCACTTACCGAAACGTGGATGAATGTAGAAAATAGAGAACTATTAGCTGAATATCAAATAAATGGATTTAAACTATTTCACACAGATAGATATATTAGACGAGGAGGGGGAGTAGCCATATATGTTAGGGACAATTTGAAATGTAGTCTCAAAGAGGGAATCAAAACTGAGCCACACACAGAAACTATTTGGATAGAATTAAACGAAAAAGCAAATAATATTATAATAGGAGTTATATATAGGCCACCAAATTTAGACAGAATGGAAGCAAAGCATCTATGGGATGAAATATCTAGAGCACCTAGATCTAACAGAATTTATGTCATGGGTGACTTTAATTTTAGTGGAATAAACTGGGTGAACAAAACAGGGAATAGTGAAGCAGATTTTCTAGAATTAATTGACGATTGCTTTCTTACGCAACACATTAAGGAACCAACGCAGGAAAATAATATTTTAGATTTAGTGTTAATTAACATGGAAACACAAATTAATGACATCGAAATAGGGAGTGAGCTACGGAACAGTGATCACAAAGTAATCAGATTTAGTATAGAATGGAATAGACCTGTAGGAGAAAATTCTGTTAAAGTGCCAGATTTTCGAAAAGCTGATTTTAATAGCCTAAGAATTTTTTTGGGTCAAATAGATTGGAAAGTCTTGGATATGGGGTGTGGGCCGGTCTTGGAGCGAGACATGAACCAAGCGATAGGTGACGTAAAGGGGGATTTCGATGTGGATTTAATATATAACTTATTTAAGAATATTCTAAACAAAGCACAGGAACGTAGTATACCATACAAATTGAAAAGATCGAATACTAATGACCCAAAGTGGATAACAAATAATTTAAGAACATAAGAACAAAGGTAACTGCAGAAGGCCTATTGGCCCATACGAGGCAGCTCCTATTCTATAACCACCCAATCCCACTCATATACTTGTCCAACCCGTGCTTGAAACAATCGAGGGACCCCACCTCCACAATGTTACGCGGCAATTGGTTCCACAAATCAACAACCCTGTTACTGAACCAGTATTTACCCAAGTCTTTCCTAAATCTAAACTTATCCAATTTATACCCATTGTTTCGTGTTCTGTCCTGTGTTGATACTTTTAATACCCTATTAATATCCCCCCGGTTATGTCCATTCATCCACTTGTAAACCTCTATCATGTCACCCCTAACTCTTCGCCTTTCCAGTGAATGCAACTTAAGCTTTGTTAATCTTTCTTCATATGAAAGATTTCTAATTTGGGGAATTAACTTAGTCATCCTACGCTGGACACGTTCAAGTGAATTTATATCCATTCTATAATATGGCGACCAAAACTGAACTGCATAATCTAAATGGGGCCTAACTAGAGCAAGATATAGCTTGAGAACCACACCAGGTGTCTTGTTACTAACGCTGCGATTAATAAATCCAAGTGTCCGATTTGCCTTATTACGAACATTTATGCATTGATCCTTTTGTTTTAAATTCTTACTAATCATAACTCCCAGATCCCTTTCGCAATCCGACTTCGCAATCACAACACCATCTAGCTCGTATCTTGTAACTCTATCATCATTACCTAACCTCAGAACTTTACATTTATCAGCATTAAACTGCATCTGCCAATCCTTTGACCATTTCAAAACCCTATCTAGATCAACTTGAAGTGATAGTGAGTCCTCCTCCGAATTAATTTCCCTACCGATTTTCGTATCATCGGCAAATTTGCAAATGTTGCTACTCAAACCTGAATCTAAATCATTTATATATATTATAAACAACAGAGGTCCCAGGACAGAGCCTTGAGGCACTCCACTTACAACATTTTCCCACTCTGACTTGATTCCATTTATACTAACTCTCTGTTTCCTTTGGTATAGCCATGCCCTAATCCAGCTTAATATAGCACCCCCAATACCATGAGACTCTATCTTTTTAATCAGTCTTTCATGTGGCACTGTATCAAAAGCTTTGCTAAAGTCAAGGTATACAACATCGCAATCCTTACCACTATCAACTGCCTCAACAATGCTAGAATAAAAAGATAACAAATTTGTTAAACATGAACGGCCATTTATAAAACCATGTTGCGACTCAATTATTAATTTATGTTTTTCAAGATGAAGACGAATTTTATTTGCTATTATAGATTCGAGTAACTTTCCCACAATAGACGTTAGGCTAATTGGTCGATAGTTAGACGCAAGTGATCTATCTCCTTTCTTAAAAACTGGTATCACATTAGCAACTTTCCAAAACTCTGGCACTCTGCCTGACTCTATTGATTTATTAAATATGGTTGACAGTGGGTCACAAAGCTCCTCTTTGCATTCTTTAAGCACCCTGGCAAACACTTCATCCGGCCCTGGGGATTTGTTTGGTTTGAGTTTTACTATTTGTTTAAGAACATCCTCCCTGGTAACTGCTAAACTCGTCAACCTGTCCTCGTCCCCACCCACATAGACTTGTTCGGCTGAAGGCATATTGTTAAGTTCCTCTTTAGTAAATACAGATACAAAATATTTATTAAAAATACTACTCATCTCTTCATCACTATCTGTTATTTAACCTGTCTCAGTTTTTAATGGACCTATCCTTTCCCTAGTCTTAGTACGATATAACTGAAAAAACCCTTTAGGATTTGTCTTTGCTTGCCCTGCTATGCGAACTTCATAGTTTCTTTTTGCTTTCCTTATCTCTTTTTTAACATTTCTAACCAGTTGTACGAATTCCTGTTCTAAAGTGACCTCCCCATTTTTAATCCTTTTGTACCAAGCTCTCTTTTTACCTATAAGGTTCTTCAAATTCTTTGTTATCCACTTTGGGTCATTAGTATTCGATCTATTCAATTTGTATGGTATACTACGTTCCTGTGCTTTGTTTAGAATATTCTTAAATAAGTTATATATTGAATCCACATCGAAATCCCCGTTTAAGTCACCTATCGCTGGGTTCATGTCTCGCTCCAAGACCGGCCCACACCCCATACCCAAGACTTTCCAATCAATTTGACCCAAAAAATTTCTTAGGCTATTAAAATTTTAATATAAATTTTAAAGAACCTTATAGGTAAAAAGAGAGCTTGGTACAAAAGGATTAAGAATGGGGAAGTCAGTTTAGAACAGGAATTCATACAACTGGTTAGAAATGTTAAAAAAAGATATTAGGAAAGCAAAAAGAAACTATGAAGTTCGCATAGCAGAGCAAGCAAAGTCAAATCCTAAAGGGTTTTCTCAGTTATGTCGAACTAAGACTAGGGAAAGGATAGGTCCATTAAAATCTGAGACAGGTCAAATAACGGACAATGTCAAGGAGATGAGTAGTATTTTTAACAAATATTTTATATCTGTATTTACTAAAGAAGAACTTAATATTCCTTCAGCCGAACAAGTCTATGTGGGTGGGGATGAGGACAGGTTGACTAGTTTAGCAGTTACCAGGGAGGGTGTAATTAAACAATTAGAAAAACTAAAACCAAACAAATCCCCAGGGTCGGATGAAGTGTTTGCCAGAGTGCTTAAAGAATGCAAAGAGGAGCTTTCCGAGCCACTGTCTACCATATTTAATAAATCAATAGAGTCAGGCAGAGTGCCAGAGTCATGGAAGGTAGCTAATATGGTACCAATTTTTAAGAAAGGAGATAAATCACTTGTGTCAAACTATCGGCCAATTAGCCTAACGTCTATTGTGGGAAAGTTACTTGAATCAATAATTGCAAATACAATTCGTCTCCATCTTGAAAAACATAAATTAATAAATGAGTCGCAACATGGTTTTACAAATGGCCGTTCATGTTTAACAAATTTGCTAACTTTTTATTCCAGCATAGTTGAGGCAGTTGATAGTGGTAAGGATTGTGATGTTGTGTACCTTGACTTTAGCAAAGCTTTTGATACAGTGCCACATGAAAGACTAATTAAAAAAATAGAAGCTCATGGTATTGGGGGTGCTATATTAACTTGGATTAGGGCATGGCTATTCCAAAGGAAACAGAGAGTTAGTATAAATGGGGTTAAGTCAGAGTGGGATAATGTTGTTAGTGGAGTACCTCAGGGCTCTGTCCTGGGACCTCTGTTGTTTATAATATATATAAATGATTTAGATTCAGGTTTGAGTAGCAACATTTGCAAATTTGCCGATGATACGAAAATCGGTAGGGAAATTAATTCGGAGGAGGACTCACTATCACTTCAAGTTGATCTAGATAGAACATAAGAACATAAGAACAAAGGTAACTGCAGAAGGCCTATTGGCCCATACGAGGCAGCTCCTATTCTATAACCACCCAATCCCACTCATATACTTGTCCAACCCGTGCTTGAAACAATCGAGGGACCCCACCTCCACAATGTTACGCGGCAATTGGTTCCACAAATCAACAACCCTGTTACTGAACCAGTATTTACCCAAGTCTTTCCTAAATCTAAACTTATCCAATTTATATCCATTGTTTCGTGTTCTGTCCTGTGTTGATACTTTTAATACCCTATTAATATCCCCCCGGTTATGTCCATTCATCCACTTGTAAACCTCTATCATGTCACCCCTAACTCTTCGCCTTTCCAGTGAATGTATAGGGTTTTGAAATGGTCAAAGGATTGGCAAATGCAGTTTAATGCTGATAAATGTAAAGTTCTGAGGCTAGGTAATGATGATAGAGTTACAAGATACGAGCTAGATGGTGTTGAGATTGCGAAGTCGGATTGCGAAACGGATCTGGGAGTTATGATTAGTAAGAATTTAAAACAAAAGGATGAATGCATGAATGTTCGTAATAAGGCGAATAGGACACTGGGATTTATTAATCGAAACATCGGTAACAAGACACCTGGTGTGATTTTTAAGTTATATCTTGCTCTGGTTAGGCCCCATTTAGATTATGCAGTTCAGTTTTGGTCGCCGTATTATAGAATGGATATAATTTCACTTGAACGTGTCCAACGTAGGATGACTAAGTTAATTCCCCAAATTAGAAATCTTTCATATGAAGAAAGATTAACAACGTATGGGCCTATGTTGCGTTTACTGGAAAGGCGAAGAGTTAGGGGTGACATGATAGAGGTTTACAAGTGGATGAATGGACATAACAGGGGGGGATATTAATAGGGTATTAAAAATATCAACACAAGACAGAACACGAAACAATGTGTATAAATTGGATAAGTTTAGATTTAGGAAAGACTTGGGTAAATACTGGTTCAGTAACAGGGTTGTTGATTTGTGGAACCAATTGCAGCGTAACGTGGTGGAGGTGCTGTCCCTCGATTGTTTCAAGCGCGGGTTGGACAAGTATATGAGTGGGATTGGGTGGTTATAGAATAGGAGCTGCCTCGTATGGGCCAATAGGCCTTCTGCAGTTGCCTTTGTTCTTATGTTCTTAGACGTTAGGCAAATTGGTCGATAGTTTGACGCAAGAGATCTTTCTCCTTTCTTAAAAACTGGTACCACATTAGCAACTTTCCATAACTCTGGCACTCTGCCTGACTCTATTTATTTATTAAATATGGTAGACAGTGGGTAGCAAAGCTCCTCTTTGCATTCTTTAAGCACCCTGGCAAACACTTCATCCGGCCCTGGGGATTTGTTTAGTTTGAGTTTTACTATTTGTTTAAGAACATCCTCCCTGGTAACTGCTAAACTCGTCAACCTGTCCTCGTCCCCACACACATAGACTTGTTCGGCTGAAGGCATATTGTTAAGTTCCTCTTTAGTAAATACAGATACAAAATATTTATTCAAAATACTACTCATCTTTTCATCACTATCTGTTATTTGACCTGTCTCAGTTTTTAATGGACCTATCCTTTCCCTAGTCTTAGTACGATTTAACTGAAAAAAAAACTAAAAAAAAAAAGAAAAAATAGATCTAATAGTATTTATGTCATGGGTGACTTTAATTTTAGTGGAATAAACTGGTTGAATAAAACAGGGAATAGTGAAGCAGAAGATTTTCTAGAATTAATTGACGATTGCTTTCTTACGCAACACATTAAGGAACCAACACGGGAAAATAATATTTTAGATTTAGTGTTAACTAACAGGGAAGCACAAATTAATGACATCGAAATAGGGAGTGAGCTAGGGAACAGTGATCACAGAGAAATCAGATTTAGCATAGAATGGAATAGACCTGTAGGAGAAAATTCTGTTAAAGTGCCAGATTTTCGAAAAGCTGATTTTAATAGCCTAAGAAACTTTTTTGGTCAAATTAATTGGAAAGTCTTGGGTATGGGGTGTGGGCCGGTCTTGGAGCGAGACATGAACCCAGCGATAGGTGACGTAAAAGGGGATTTCGATGTGGATTCAATATATAACTTATTTAAGAATATTCTAAACAAAGCACAGGAAAGTAGTATACCATATAATGTCATATAAATCTATTTCATATATTCGATCTATTCATATAAATTGAATTGATCGAATACTAATGATCCAAAGTGGATAACAAAGAATTTGAACATAAGAACAAAGGTAACTGCAGAAGGCCTATAGGCCCATACGAGGGCGCTCCTATTCTATAACCACCCAATCCTACTCATATACTTGTCCAACCCGCGCTTGAAACAATCGAGGGACACCACGTTACTCGGCAATTGGTTCCACAAATCAACAATCCTGTTACTGAACCAGTATTTACCCAAGTCTTTCTTAAATCTAAACTTATCCAATTTATACACATTGTTTCGTGTTCTGTCTTGTGTTGGTGCTTTTAATACCCTATTAATATCCCCTTTGTTATGTCCATTCATCCACTTGTAAACCTCTATCATGTCACCCCTAACTCTTTGCCTTTCCAGTGAATGCAACTTAAGCTTTGTTAATCTTTCTTCATATGAAAGATTTCTAATTTGGGGAATTAACTTAGTCATCCTACGTTGGACACGTTCAAGTGAATTTATATCCATTTTATAATACGGCGACCAAAACTGAACTGCATAATCTAAATGGGGCCTAACCAGAGCAAGATATAGCTTAAGAACCACATCAGGTGTCTTGTTACTAACGCTTCGATTAATAAATCCCAGTGTCCTATTCGCTTTATTACGAACATTCATGCATTGATCCTTTTGTTTTAAATTCTTACTAATCATAACTCCCAGATCCGTTTCGCAATCCGACTTCGCAATCTCAACACCATCTAGCTCGTATCTTGTAACTCTATCGTCATTACCTAGCATCAGAACTTTACATTTATCAGCATTAAACTGCATTTGCCAATCCTTTGACCATTTTAAAACCCTATCTAGATCAACTTGAAATGATAGTGAGTCCTCCTCCGAATTAATTTCCCTACCGATTTTCGTATCATCGCGCAAATTTGCAAATGTTGCTACTCAAACCGGAATCTAAATCATTTATATATATTATAAACAACAGAGGTCCCAGGACAGAGCCCTGAGGTACTCCACTAACAACATTATCCCACTCTGACTTAACCCCATTTATACTAACTCTCTGTTTCCTTTGGTATAGCCATGCCCTAATCCAAGTTATTATAGCACCCCCAATAAGAACATAAGAACAAAGGTAACTGCAGAAGGCCTATTGGCCCATACGTGGCAGCTCCTATTCTCTAACCACCCAATCCCACTCATATACTTGTCCAACCCGTGCTTGAAACAATCGAGGGACCCCACCTCCACAATGTTACGCGGCAATTGGTTCCACAAATCAACAACCCTGTTACTGAACCAGTATTTACCCACCATGAGCTTAATAATAATACCATGAGCTTAATAATACCATGAGCTTTTATTTTTTTAATTAGTCTTTCATGTGGCACTGTATCAAAAGCTTTGCTAAAGTCAAGGTACACAACATCACAATCCTTACCACTATCAACTGCCTCAACTATCCTGGAATAAAAAGTTAGCAAATTTGAACATAAGAACAAAGGCAACTGCAGAAGGCCTATTGGCCCATACGAGGCAGCTCCTATTTATAACCACCTAATCCCACTCATATACATGTCCAACCCATGCTTGAAACAATCGAGGGACCCCACCTCCACAATGTTACGCGGCAATTGGTTCCACAAATCAACAACCCTGTTACTGAACCAGTATTTACCCAAGTCTTTCCTAAATCTAAACTTATCCAATTTATACCCATTGTTTCGTGTTCTGTCTTGTGTTGATACTTTTAATACCCTATTAATATCCCCTTTGTTATGTCCATTCACCCACTTGTAAACCTCTATCATGTCACCCCTAACTCTTCGCCTTTCCAGTGAATGCAACTTAATCTTTGTTATTCTTTCTTCATATGAAAGATTTCTAATTTGGGGAATTAACTTTGTCATCCTACGCTGGACACGTTCAAGTGAATTTATATCCATTCTATAAAATGGCGACCAAAACTGAACTGCAAAATCTAAATGGGGCCTAACTAGAGCAAGATATAGCTTGAGAACCACACCAGGTGTCTTGTTACTAACGCTGCGATTAATAAATCCATGTGTCCGATTTGCCTTATTACGAACATTTATGCATTGATCCTTTTGTTTTAAATTCTTACTAATCATAACTCCCAGATCCCTTTCGCAATCCGACTTCGCAATCTCAACACCATCTAGCTCGTATCTTGTAACTCTATCATCATTACCTAACCTCAGAACTTTACATTTATCAGCATTAAACTGCATCTGCCAATCCTTTGACCATTTCAAAACCCTATCTAGATCAACTTGAAGTGATAGTGAGTACTCCTCCGAATTAATTTCCCTACCGATTTTCGTATCATCGGCAAATTTGCAAATGTTGCTACTCAAACCTGAATCTAAATCATTTATATATATTATAAACAACTGAGGTCCCAAGACAGAGCCTTGAGGCACTCCACTTACAACATTTTCCAACTCTGACTTAAGAACATGTTAAGTTAAACATGAACTTGTGAACATGTTTGTTAAACATGAACGGCCATTTGTAAAACCATGTTGCGACTCAATTATTAATTTATGTTTTTCAATATGGAGACGAATTGTATTTGCAATTATTGATTCAAGTAACTTTCCCACAATAGACGTTAGGCTAATTGGCCGATAGTTTGACACAAGTGATTTATCTCCTTTCTTAAAAATTGGTACCATATTAGCTACCTTCCATGACTCTGGCACTCTGCCTGACTCTATTGATTTATTAAATATGGTAGACAGTGGCTTGGAAAGCTCCTCTTTGCATTCTTTAAGCACCTTGTCAAACACTTCATCCGGCCCTGGGGATTTGTTTGGTATTAGTTTTTCTAATTGTTTAATTACTTCCTCGCTGGTAACTGCTAAACTAGTCAACCTGTCCTCATCCCCACCCACATAGACTTGTTCGGCTGAAGGAATATTAAGTTCTTCTTTAGTAAATACAGATATAAAATATTTGTTAAAAATACTACTCATCTCCTTGTCATTATCCGTTATTTGACCTGTCTCAGATTTTAATGGACCTATCCTTTCCCTAGTCTTAGTTCGATATAACTGAAAAAACCCTTTAGGATTTGACTTTGCTTGCTCTGCTATGCGAACTTCATAGTTTCTTTTTGCTTTCCTAATCTCTTGTTTAACATTTCTAACCAGTTGTATGAATTCCTGTTCTTCTAATTCCTGTAGGGTTTTGAAATGGTCAAAGGATTGGCAGATGCAGTTTAATGCTGATAAATGTAAAGTTCTGAGGTTAGGTAATGATGATAGAGTTACAAGATACGAGCTAGATGGTGTTGTGATTGCGAAGTCGGATTGCGAAAGGGATCTGGGAGTTATGATTAGTAAGAATTTAAAACAAAAGGATCAATGCATAAATGTTCGTAATAAGGCAAATCGGACACTTGGATTTATTAATCGCAGCGTTAGTAACAAGACACCTGGTGTGGTTCTCAAGCTATATCTTGCTCTAGTTAGGCCCCATTTAGATTATGCAGTTCAGTTTTGGTCGCCATATTATAGAATGGATATAAATTCACTTGAACGTGTCCAGCGTAGGATGACTAAGTTAATTCCCCAAATTAGAAATCTTTCATATGAAGAAAGATTAACAAAGCTTAAGTTGCATTCACTGGAAAGGCGAAGAGTTAGGGGCGACATGATAGAGGTTTACAAGTGGGTGAATGGACATAACAAGGGGGATATTAATAGGGTATTAAAAGTATCAACACAGGACAGAACACGAAACAATGGGTATAAATTGGATAAGTTTAGATTTAGGAAAGACTTGGGTAAATACTGGTTCAGTAACAGGGTTGTAGATTTGTGGAACCAATTGCCGCGTAACGTGGTGGAGGTGGGGTCCCTCGATTGTTTCAAGCGCGGGTTGGACAAGTATATGAGTGGGATTGGGTGGTTATAGAATAGGAGCTGCCTCGTATGGGCCAATAGGCCTTCTGCAGTTACCTTTGTTCTTATGTTCTTATGTTAACCTGACTTCCCCATTCTTAATCCTTTTGTACCAAGCTCTCTTTTTACCTATAAGGTTCTTTAAATTATTTGTTATCCACTTTGGGTCATTAGTATTCGACCTATTCAATTTGTATGGTATACTACGTTCCTGTGCTTTGTTTAGAATATTCTTAAATAAGTTATATATTAAATCCACATCGAAATCCCCTTTTACGTCACCTATCGCTGGGTTCATGTCTCGCTCTATGACCGGCCCATACCCAAGAGTTTCCAATCTATTTGACCCAAAAAATTTCTTAGGCTATTAAAATCAGCTTTTCGAAAATCTGGCACTTTAACAGAATTTTCTCCTACAGGTCTATTCCATTCTATGCTAAATCTAATTACTTTGTGATCACTGTTCCCTAGCTCACTCCCTATTTCGATGTCATTAATTTGTGTTTCCCTGTTAGTTAACACTAAATCTAAAATATTATTTTCCCGCATTGGTTCCTTAGTACGATATAACTTGAAGAAACTTATAGGTAAAAAGAGAGCTTGGTACAAAAGGATTAAAAATGGGGAGGTCACTTTAGAACAGAAATTCGTACAACTGGTTAGAAATGTTAAAAAAGAGATAAGGAAAGCAAAAAGAAACTATGAAGTTCGCATAGAAGGGCAAGCAAAGACAAATCCTAAAGGGTTTTTTCAGTTATATCGTACTAAGACTAGGGAAAGGATAGGTCCATTAAAAACTGAGGCAGGTCAAATAACGGATAGTGATGAAGAGATGAGTAGTATTTTTAATAAATATTTTGTATCTGTATTTATTGGATTTATTAATCGCAGCGTTAGTAACAAGACACCTGGTGTGGTTCTCAAGCTATATCTTGCTCTAGTTAGGCCCCATTTAGATTATGCAGTTCAGTTTTGGTCGCCATATTATAGAATGGATATAAATTCACTTGAACGTGTCCAGCGTAGGATGACTAAGTTAATTCCCCAAATTAGAAATCTTTCATATGAAGAAAGATTAACAAAGCTTAAGTTGCATTCACTGGAAAGGCGAAGAGTTAGGGGTGACATGATAGAGGTTTACAAGTGGGTGAATGGACATAACAAAGGGGGATATTAATAGGGTATTAAAAGTATCAACACAAGACAGAACACGAAACAATGGGTATAAATTTGATAAGTTTAGATTTAGGAAAGACTTGGGTAAATACTGGTTCAGTAACAGGGTTGTAGATTTGTGGAACCAATTGCCGCGTAATATTGTGGAGGTGGGGTCCCTCGATTGTTTCAAGCGCGGGTTGGACAAGTATATGAGTGGGATTGGGTGGTTATAGAATAGGAGCTGCCTCGTATGGGCCAATAGGCCTTCTGCAGTTACCTTTGTTCTTATGTTCTTATATCTTGCTCTGGTGAGGCCATTTCAAAGTGACCATTTCAAAACCCTATTTACATCAACTTGAAATGATAGTGAGTCTTCTTCTGAATTAATTTCACTACCGATTTTTGTATCATCGGCAAATTTGCAAATGTTGCAAATTTTCACAATCCCTACCACTATCAACTGACTCAACTATGCTTGAATAGTAAGATAACAAATTTGGTAAACATGAACAGCCACTTATAAAACTGTTGCGATTCATTTATTAATTTATGTTTTTCAAGATAAAGACGAATTTTATTTGCATTTATCGATTCGAGTAACTTTCCCACAATAGACTTTAGGCTAATTGGCCGATAGATTGGCAAGTGATCTATCTCCTTTCCTAAAAACTAGTATCACATAACCAACTTTCTATAACTCTGGCACTCTGCCTGACTCTATTGATTTATTAAATATGGTAGACAGTGGGTTGCAAAGCTCCTCTTTGCATTCTTTAAGCACCCTGTCAAACACTTCATCCGGCCCTGGGGATTTGTTTGGTTTGAGTTTTACTATTTGTTTAATTGCATCCTTCCTGGTAACTGCTAAACTAGTCAACCTGTCCTCGTCCCCACCCACATAGACTTGTTCGGCTGAAAGGGATATTGTTAAGTTCCTCTTTAGTAAATACAGATATAAAATATTTATTAAAATTACTACTCATCTCTTCATCATTATCTGTTATTTGCCCTGTCTCAGTTTTTAATGAACCTATCTTTTCCTTAATCTTTGTCTGGAATAACTGCAAAACCCCTTTAGGATTTGTCTTCGCTTGCTCTGCAATGCGAACTTCATAGTTTCTTTTTGCTTTCCTTATTTCTTTTGTAGTATTTCTAACCAGTTGTACGAATTCCTGTTCTAAACTGACTTCCCCATTCTTAATCCTTTTGTACCACGCTCTCTTTTTACCTATAAGGTTCTTCAGATCCTTTGTTATACACTTTGGATCATTAGTATTCGATCTATTCAATTTATATGGTATACTACATTCCCGGGCTTTGCTTAGAATATTTTTAAATAGGTTATATTTGGAATCCACATCGAAAACCCCTTTTACGTCACCTGTCGCTGGGTTCCCGTCTAGCTTTAAGACCAGCCCCCACTCCATACCCAAGTCATTCCAATCAAATTGACCCAAAATATCTCCTAGTCTATTGAAATCAGCTTTTCGAAAATCAGGCACTTTAACAGAATTTTCTCCTACAGATCTATTCCATTCTATGTTAATCTGATTTATTTATGATCACTGTTCCCTAGCTCACTCCCTATTTCGATGTCCTTAATTTGTGCTTCATTGTTAGTTAACACTAAATCTAAAATATTACTTCCCCGCGTTGGTTCCTTAATGTGTTGCATAAGAAAGCAATCGTCAATTAATTCTAGAAAATCTTCTGCTTCATTATTCCTTGTTTTGTTTACCAGTTTATTCCACTAAAATTAAAGTCACCCATGACATAAATACTGTTAGATCTAGATGCTCTAGATATTTCATCCCATAGATGCTTTGCTTCCATTCTGTCTAAATTTAGTGGCCTATATATAATTCCTATTATAATATTATTTTCTTTTTTGTTTAATTCTTTCCAAATAGTTTCTGTGTGTGGCTCTGTTTTGATTCCCTCTTTGAGACTACATTTCAAATTGTCCCTAACATATATGGCTACTCCACCTCCTCGTCTAATATATCTATCTGCGTGAAATAGTTTAAATCCATATATTTGATATTCAGCTAATAGTTCTCTATTTTCTACATTCATCCACGTTTCGGTAAGTGCAATAATATCTATTTTTTCTGTGCAGACAAGAGCATTTAATTCGTTAATTTTATTTCTTAGACTTCTACTGTTAGTGTAATATACCCTAAGTGAATTGTTATTTTGCGGACCTTCTCTTTCCCTGATCGTTTTGCCAATTCCTTTCTCCCACAAACACATACTTTTATTACCTCCTTCCTCAAAATCAATTCCCATACCTCTATCTACTAACAGTTTAAACCCAAACAAACACCTCTAACCACTTTTTCTAACGAGTTCGCAACAGCAACAACCCCAGCTCTCGATAGATGCACCCCATCACGAGCATACATTTCATTTCTTCCATAGAAGTGTTCCCAGTTGTCTATGAAAGATATTGCATTTGATTTGCAATATCTTTCCAGCCGGCAATTGACACCAAGTGCCCTCGATATCCATTCATTTCCCACTCCCTTTCTTGGAAGAATGCCACATATGATCGGGATTCCTCCCTTGCTCCTAACTAACTCTATGGCTGTTTTATACCTCTGAATCAGTTCCTCACTCCTAACTCGACCAACATCATTTCCTCCCACGCTAATGCAAATAATGGGATTGTTCCCATTACCAGCCATAATATCATTCATGTTGTTTATAATATCACCAATGCCAGCTCCGGGATAGCAAACCCTTAACCTGTTCCCCCTATCTCTAGCACAAAACGTTCGATTTCCCTTTCGAGTGAACTGCAGGCTCACCACAGCACTCGTTTTCCAACACGGCAAATGAATTTGATGTCCTTAGGGCTTCTGTAGGCGGCCTTGTCAAGGTATTCTTAAGACCCCCTGTCCTTAACGACTTTTCACGACGAGGTCTTGTTAATATTGGTCTCCTCCTTTGTTTCTTCTCAATGTTAATTCTAATTAATTCTAGAAAATCTTCTGCTTAATTATTCCCTGTTCTGTTAAACCAATTTATTCAACTAAAACTAAAGTCACCCATGACACAAATACTGTTAAACCTCAAGATATTTCGTCCCATAGGTGCTTTGCTTCCATCCTGTCTAAATTTGGTAGCCTTTATATAACTCCTATTATAAGATTATTTGCTTTTTCGTTTAATTCTATCCAAATAGTTTGTGTGTGTGGCTCAGTTTTGATTCCCTCTTTGAAACTACATTTCAAATTTTCCCCTAACATACATGGCTACTCCCCCTCCTCGTCTAATATGTCCATCTGTGTGAAATAGTTTAAATTCATTTGTTTGTTATACAACTAATAGTTCTCTATTTTCTACATTCATCCTTATTACGGTAAGTGCAATAGTATCTATTTTTTTCTGTGCAGGCAAGACCATTTAAATCTTTTATTATGTTTCTTAGACTTCTACTGTTGGTGTAATATACCCTAAGTGTATTGTTATTTTGAAGCCCTTCTCTTTCCCTGATCATTTTGTTAATTTGTTTTACCCACAAACACATACTTTTATTAACTTCTTACTCCATCTCAATTCCCATACCACTATCTACTAACAGTTTAAACCCAAATCCAAGCAAACGTCTCCAACCACTGGTTCCAACGAGTTCGCAACAACATCAACCCCAGCCCTCGATAGATGCACCCCCATCCCGAGCATATATTTAATTTCTTCCACTGAAGTGTTCCCAGTTATCTATGAAAGATATTGCATTTGATTTGCAATATTTTCTCAGCCGGCAAGTGACACCAAATGCTCTCGACAATCATTCATTTCCGACTTCCTTTCTTTGAAGAATGCCACATGTGATCGGGATTCCTCCCTTGCTCCTAACTAATTTTATGACTGTCTTAAACCCCTGTATCAGTTCCTCACTAATAACTTGGTCGACATCATTTCCACCTGCACTAATACAAATAATGGTTTTGTTCCCAATTCCAACCATAATTTCATTCATGTTGCCAACAATATCAACAATTCCAGCTCCCGGTTAGCAAGCCCTTATCCTGTTCCCCATATCTCTGGCACAAAAAGTTCTATCCAAATACTTCACTTGAGGAATTTCCCACAACCAAAATTCGCTTAGTTATTTTCTTTACTTTCTGAACACTTTGTGTGACCTGCGCTTCGTTGCTTTCCCTTTCGAACGAAATGAAGGCTCACCACAGCACTCGTCCTTCAACATGGTCAATGAGTTAGAAGTCCCTAAGGTATCTGAAGGCGGCTTTGTCAAATTCTTCTTAAGACCACTGTCTTTTACGACTTTCCAAGACGAGGTCTTTTTAATACTGGTCTCCCCCTTTGTTTCTTCCTGAAGTTGTTTCAGCTGACGTACCTCCTCCCCTAGGGAATCCAACTCTGTTCTCAGAGCTCCAACTAGATTCCTCAGTTCCTTCACTACACCATCCATTATTGCTATGATAATATTACTACAATCGGATCTCCAGCTAACACACCCTCTCACTGTGACTGACAAGTGACTACTGTCTGGTGTGACTACTACATGTGGCTGATCTTACAAGGGTTAGGTTGTTGCTGTTGCGAACTTGTTGGCACCTTTGGTGGGAGAGTTTTGTTTGGGTTTAACTGTCAGTAGATAATGAAATGGGAATTTATATGGAGAAAGGAGGTAATATAAGTATGGGTTTGTGGGAGAAACAAATTGGCAAAATGATCTGGGAAAGAGAAGGGCTTCAAAATAACAATACACTTAGGGTATATTACAAGAACAGTAGGAGTCTAAGAAACAAAATAAAAGATTTAAATGCTCTTATCTTCACAAAAAAATAGATATTATTGCGCTTACCGAAACGTGGATGAATGTAGAGAATAGAGAACTATTAGATGAATATCATATAAATGGATTTAAACTATTTCACACAGATATATTAGACGAGGAGGAGGAGTAGCCATATATGCTAGGGAAATTTGAAATGTCGTCTCAGAGAGGGAATCAAAACTAAGCCACACATACATAAACTTTTTGGCTAGAATTAAACGAAAAAGCAAATAATCTTATAATAAGAGTTACATACAGGCAACCAAACTTAAACAGAATGGAAGCAAAGCATCTATGGGATGAAATATCTAGATCATTTAAGTCTAGCAGTATTTGCGTCATGGATGACTTTAATTTTAGTGGAATAAACTGGTTTAACAGAACAGGGAATAATGAAACAGAAGATAATCTAGAATTAATTGACGATTGCTTTCTTACGCAACACATTAAGGAAGCAACGCAGAAAAATAATATTTTACACCTAGTGTTAACTAACTGGGAAACACAAATTATTGAAATCGAAATAGGGAGTGAGCTAAGGAACAGTGATCACAAAGAAATCAAATTTAGCGATGAATGAAATAGATCTGTTGGACAAAATTCTATTGAAATGCCAGATTTTCGAAAAGCTGATGCTAAAAGCCTAAGAAATGTTTTGGGTCAAATAGATTGGAAATTCCTGGGCATGTGGGGTGGGTCAATCTTGAAGAGAGACGTGAAGCCAGCGATGGGTGATGTAAAAAGGGATTTCGATGTAGATTCAAAATATGACTTTTTTAAAAATATTCTAGGCAAAGCACAGGAACGTAATATCCCATACAAATTGAATAGATCGAATATTAATGATCCGAAAAGGATAACAATGGATCTGAAGAACCTTATAGGAAGAAAGAGAGCATTGTACAAAATGATTAAGAATGGGGAAGTCAGTTTAAAATAAGAATTCGTACAACAAGTTAGAAATGTTAAAACAGAGATAAGGAGGGCAAAGAGAAACTATGAAGTTTGCCTAGCAGGGCAAGCAAAGGCAAATCCTAAAGTTTTTTTTCAGTTTTATCGAACAAAAATTAGTGAAAGGATTGGTACATTAAAAACTGAGACAGGTCAGATAACGGAAAATGACTAAGAGATAAGTAGTATTTTAATAAATATTTTATCTGTTTTTACTAAAGAGGAACTTAACACTATACCTTCAGCAGAACAAAGTCTTATGTGGGTAGGGATGATGGCAGGTTGACTAGTTTAGCCGTTACCAGGGATGATGTTATTATTAAACAAATAGAGAAGCTCAAACCAAACAAATCCCCAGGGCCGGACGAAGTGTTTGCCAAGATGCTTAAAGAATGCAAAGAGGAGCTTTGCGATTCATTGTCTACCATATTTAATAAATCATTAGAGTCAGGCAATAATTGGGCACTGATACTTTTACCCCCCCCCACTCCCGTCTCCAAGATTACTATACAAACAGATACCAAAGTTTCTCCTTTCCATACCTTATTGTTCTTATTTTTTGTTCCTTTCTTTGTCCATCCCACTTGTGAGTTGTTGTTTGCTGTTGTGACGATTACTGACGCCTTTGAGCAATATGTGGGCGTGTATGCCTCTCTTTATTTCTTTTAGTATCTTTATGTGTCTGTCTCATCGACACCTGACTCCGTCTCTAGTTCTCGAACACTGTCTCTTAATCGGTGTGTTTCTATATATAGATCCATCTGTTTGTCTTTATACAGAAAACCTAGAGGGATGCACTAACCCTACCAGCTCCATTACTGGTACAGCCAGCCCTCCCGGGCTGAAAACCACCTTGAAGACCCCCATCCATCGCCAGATCACTAGTATCAGCTATTGATACAGATAATGGCTCCAAAGAGCCTCCACTTACGGGCTAATCATAACCCGTGCTACTGGAACTAGTTCTGAGTAGCTGAATCTAAAACAACAACAACAGTCTTTACGCACACCCATTCACACTGCTACCCATTGAGGGTGTGAACACAATGCAACCCAAACGTCTGAAGGTTAGAGTTAATCCCCTTGACGGTCATGCATTCTAGAAAAGCCATATTCTAAAGGTTCTGAAGGACATAATTGGCATCTTAGTCAGGAAGGTGATGATATCGTGCTCTTCTTTTCTTCTGAGGAAGAACTAGAAAAACTCTTGACAAAGGATGCCATACTTCGCAAGGAGCACCACCTACATCCTCACTTCCCACGTCAGTTCCTGACCGGAAGAACTGTTTTTACCAGCAGGACCCGCCAGTGGACTGCTGACCGACCGCAACATAAGATCATGGACAATATCGAGGACGAAAATCCGAACCTGGATGTATTTAACCTAGAGTTCTGCAGCACCAACAAATATTCAATGGAGAATAATTTCACCACCATAGCTTCGGCCACCCAGGCTGCCACACAAGGTTTCTACTACTTCGACTTACAAATACGACCCCAGTAAGTAAAAAAGGAACAATACTATGAAATCCAGCAGTGCTTCAAGTGTTACGAGCTCTTCCACCCCACCAACAAGTGTCAGCACCCTGTCCAGAAGTTCACCCTGTGTGCACTGGACCATCACTACTCCATATGCAAGGCAACAACCCCGCAATTTCCTACCGCTGCCCCCGCAGACAGGAAAACATCAAGGCCCAGGATAAAGCCAAGAGAAACAACCCTCCTACCTACGCGACCAGGGCCCCAGGCACTCAACCCACCACCTCAGATCCCACCAACCGACCAGAAGACTTCCCATTCTTATTAAAGAGTGGCTCCTCCCACCAGGCGATCCAGCCTTCACAATGGGGATCCCTGCTCTTATAAGACTAGCGGAGAGGCTTGGCGGTCCAGCAGTCACTGTTTTGTCAGTGAAACGAACACATTATACATAGCCAATGGCCTGGACCCCCCATCATAGCCCCGTGGCCATAGTCTCACTACCTCCACTACCACTCTGGAGACTACCACCAGGACGACCACGAGGTCGATTTCAACACAGACTCCAGAATCACCCAAGTCCCGGGCAGCACAAACAGAGGTATTTCCCTCTCCAGCTCCCAACACTCCTACTATCACCATTTCAGCGGCTGCGCTAGCAGACGTGCTGTCTACAAATGCTAACAGCACCACCAACGCTCATGAAATAGATTCTACCACCAATCAATGACACCTGAGCCTACCTCACGCTGCAAGGCTAAAGACGAAAACACTAACTACAGTGGTTACAAACTACTCAGAAGAGGAAATCTTAGTAGGAGCTCCACCGCCACACCCCAAATAAGACACCTAATCGGCACAAGACTTCCTCATGGAGACCATCTCACCATAGTCCAACGATAGCACGGCTCAGCCAAAGAAAAAACGAAAGACCTAGAGGTCTACACAAACCCTACCAGCTCTATAACTGGTACAGCCAGCCCTCCAGGGCTGAAAACCACCATGAAGACCCCATCCATCCCCAGATCTCTAGTATCAGCTATTGATACAGATAATTGCTCCAAAGAGCCTCCACTTACGGGCACACAATAGCCCGTGCTACTTGGCACTTTTTGTTCTGAGTAGCCAACTCTAAAACAACAACAACATTGCCCATCTACTTGTGCTGTGATTCTGTTATTGACTTGTGATTTTTTTTTGGTGTGACAGATGTAGTTGGTTCAAAATAAGAAGAAAAATATTATCTGCCCTAATATGCAGTTACCATGCGTTAGTTCTGAGGAGTGACGTCCCCGCCGGTCGGTCTCTGAATAGGTCTCCTGGTTGATGGTCTGGTCAACTAGACTATTAGACTCATATGCTCGCAACAGACGTATGAATCATAGCCCAGTTGATCAAGTGTTTTTTGAGGTCATTATTAAGTTCTCTTCTGAGTACCATGGGAGTTTGGCTAGTTATGTTCTTTATGTTTGGAGGGAGAATGTTGAAACGTTTGGCAATGTAATAGTGATTGAGTTCTCTCTGAGTCTCAGCAGGGTTATTTTGCAATACCTGCCATACCTTCTGGTCTCATGTGGTGTTATTTCTGTGTACCGACTAGGATCTAGTCGCTCTACTATTTTACATAATTTTCTATGAGAAAATTATATATTTCTCCAACCTGTGCTCTAGGAAATACAGACTAAAAAAATTAGATGGTCCCAACAGTTTAGAGATTTATTGAGTGAACTCTGGCAGTTCAAATCTTTGCACATTCTTCAAGTGCAAGTTGGTTTGATTGAGGCTGTTGTTGTGCAATAATATTCCACCCTAGAAAGCACTAGTGTCTTTAAAAATATCATCACTTTCCTGGCATTTAATGTTTAAAATGCTTTAATTAACCAGCCTGTCATTTTTCTTTCACCTGTGACAGCTACTCGTGTTCTTTAAGAGTTAGGTCATCCGACAAGATTATTCCCCATTCTTTTAAATTACTTTTTTGTTTTAGTGATTTGACTGCATTTTATATATGGTTTCCGTTTTGATATTTTCGTTTTCCATAGTGCAGAAGTGGAACTCATTTACGTTAAATTTCCCATTATTTACTGTGGCCCATTCAAACCCTGATTTAAACCAGTTTAAAGGTTTGTTGTGTCCTCTTTATTGTCTATTATCATAAAAATCTTAATGTCATCTGCAAAGCGCGATACTGTACTATAATTTGTGTCCTTGTCTATGTCCGATATAAGGATGAGAAAAATTACTGGAGGAAGTACAGTACCCTTGGGGAGGGGGAGGCTGAGATTATCTCTGTGTCTGATTCGAATTTTACTTTGTTGATTACACTCTAGAATATGTTCTTTTGGGAATTATAGATTCATCTTCCCACTTGGCCAGTATTTCCATTTGTGCGCATTTTTAATGCAATAACACTATGGTCACAATTGACGAAAGGTTTCGCAAAATCTGTATATATTATATCAGTGTTTTGCTGTAAATGTAAACTTTGCCATGTCATAAGCCACTATGACAAGGCAGCTAAGGCCATATCATAGTGATCTAAAAGCTGTGAGAAGCAGGAGCAACCTGTTTTGAATAACCATATAATGCCACTCATCAATATTGGTAATTATTTAAATGGAATGACAACAGAGTGCGACAGTAACGTCTCCTACTTGTTTGATTATGTAATCATATACAAGTCCCACTCAAACTGACAGAAAAACGAAATAATTTTTTTTTATCAAACATTTAGGGAAAATTTAGACCACTGTTTTTAAATGGGAGCTGCCTCCTAGTCCTGCTTTTTTATCACGCTTAAAAAAAGTGTGCGACAAGCATGTGCATTTTCAAAAACATAAATGTTCTCTGACTTCAGCCATTTGTCTAGACTGAAAAGTGGCGCGAGAGGTACGTGCTATGGTTAAAGGCATTCAGGCCTTAAGTATACTCGATTGTTTGTCATTAAGCTAGCATCACGGGCTAATCCTCCTTCATGTGATAGGCCTTAAATTCAACATCTAACCAAGCTAAGTTACAGAAAAAAGCAAATGTAACCGATGAGAAATAATAAAAATATTATTTAAGTTTTGAATTAAGAGCATATATAATAGCGTGTACCGTGACTGATGTCCCATCACCACCATCAGCAAGTTTGTTGGCTCTCATCATATGCATTATTTCCACAGCTACCTTCAGATAGATCACGGCGTCTTAACAAATTATTACAAAGATAACTATCATATAAATATTTAGGATCCTCCAGAATTATATTATCTTCACTGAGGCTCTGTGGGCCCTGAGTTAAACCATTGTTCATAATGTGACGCTCCATTCCCAGAGATCTCTGGCGGTCGGAGGCAGTAACTTAGATCTAAAATAATAATATGGAGTTTCAAACACGGTCTGGCATCTAGGGATGGCTGCCTAAATTTCTGTGAAACAGCCGGGGATATCTGCCCCAACAGATGGGCCAAGGCCATATACCTGGTTGTAATCATGCTCATATTGCATATCCCAGGATCATTGTTTACCATACCTCTTCAAAGTGAAAAAAATATTATTGATAAACATAATTATTCACATAATATGACATTTTCATTTGAAACTGAATTGCAAATATCGTGGATATAATTATTGCAGGATGTGTTCGGAAGTGGTGAACATGTAACTATTGCAGGATGTGTTCGGAAGTGGTGAACATGTAACTATTGCAGGATGTGTTCGGAAGTGGTGAACATGTAACTATTGCAGGATGTGTTCGGAAAGGGTGAACATGGAGCTATTGCAGGATTTGTTCGGAAGTGGTGAACATGGAGCTATTGCAGGATGTGTTCGGAAGTGGTGAACATGTAACTATTGCAGGATGTGTTCGGAAGTGGTGGACTTCATCCTGCCCGCAGAGGTGCTGGAGATGGTATTCGCGAACGTGCCTCTAGTGCATCTGTTGACCGTCGATGCTTGTGTCTGTCGCTACTGGTACACAGTCATCCTTAACCCTGCGGTGAGTAATACAACACTACAGTGAGTAATACAACCCCTATAGTTAGTAATACAACCCTACAGTTAGTAACACAACACAATGGTGAGTAATATAATCATACAGTTAGTAACACAACACTGTGGTGAGTAATCCTACATTTAGTAATACACCACTAAAGTTAGTAATACAATACTATGGTGGGTAATATAATCTTAATGTCAATAATACAATCATACAGTTAGTAATACAACACTGTGGTAATATAATCCTACAGTTAATAACAACACAGTGGTGAGAAATACAACTCTATGCTTATTGATGCAACACATTGGTGAGTAATATAAATCTACAGTAAATAAAAGAACCCTGTGATAAATATTAAAATATGCATGTTGAAGCTCTCTAACTGTTTAAATTTAAATTTGCTTATAAAAATCTAACAAATGAAAATTGCTTTATTCGAAAGGTGACGTTTTCGTAATTTACATTTTGCTTGTTATATTGTTGACTCGTTTGCCTTACTTTGCTTGTACACAATTTCAGTTTATTCCGTGGAGAAAATTTTACTATCGACTGAAGTTGGTGCCAAATAGCGTATCGTCCAGCATGCTGTTGTTCCCCTCGCCGGACAGTGACAAGCTGCCAGTCATCGACATCATGGCTGCCCTCTGTCAGCACCATGGTGTGACATCCATGATAGACTGTATCACCAGTGTCATCAGGTAAGATAACACCATGAGAGACTGTATCACCAGTGTCATCAGGTAAGATAACACCATGAGAGACTGTATCACCAGTGTCATCAGGTAAGATAACACCATGAGAGACTGTATCACCAGTGTCATCAGGTAAGATAACACCATGAGAGATTGTATCACCAGTGTCATCAGGTAAGATAACACAATGAGAGACTGTATCACCAGTGTCATCAGGTTAGATAACACCATGAGAGCCTGTATCACGTGTCATCAGGTAAAAATAACACCATGAGAGACTATCTCCAATGTCATCAAGTAAGATAACACCATGAGAGATTGTATCACCAGTGTCATCAGGTAAGATAACACCATGCTAGACTGTATCACCAGTGTCATCAGGTAAGATAACACCATGAGAGACTATATCACCAGTGTCATCAGGTAAGATAACACCATGAGAGACTGTATCACCAGTGTCATCAGGTAAGATAACACCATGAGAGACTGTATCACCAGTGTCATCAGGTAAGATAACACCATGAGAGACTGTATCACCAGTGTCATCAGGTAAGATAACACCATGAGAGACTGTATCACCAGTGTCATCAGGTAAGATAACACCATGAGAGACTGTATCACCAGTGTCATCAGGTAAGATAACACCATGAGAGATTGTATCACCAGTGTCATCAGGTAAGATAACACAATGAGAGACTGTATCACCAGTGTCATCAGGTTAGATAACACCATGAGAGACTGTATCACCAGTGTCATCAGGTAAGATAACACCATGAGAGATTGTATCACCAGTGTCATCAGGTAAGATAACACAATGAGAGACTGTATCACCAGTGTCATCAGGTTAGATAACACCATGAGAGCCTGTATCACGTGTCATCAGGTAAAAATAACACCATGAGAGACTATCTCCAATGTCATCAAGTAAGATAACACCATGAGAGATTGTATCACCAGTGTCATCAGGTAAGATAACACCATGCTAGACTGAATCACCAGTGTCATCAGGTAAGATAACACCATGAGAGACTATATCACCAGTGTCATCAGGTAAGATAACACCATGAGAGGCTGTATCACCAGTGTCATCAGGTAAGATAACACCATGAGAGACTGTATCACCAGTGTCATCAGGTAAGATAACACCATGAGAGACTGTATCACCAGTGTCATCAGGTAAGATAACACCATGAGAGACTGTATCACCAGTGTCATCAGGTAAGATAACACCATGAGAGACTGTATCACCAGTGTCATCAGGTAAGATAACACCATGAGAGATTGTATCACCAGTGTCATCAGGTAAGATAACACAATGAGAGACTGTATCACCAGTGTCATCAGGTAAGATAACCCCATGAGAGACTGTATCACGTGTCATCAGGTAAGATAACACCATGAGAGACTATATCACCAGTGTCATCAGGTAAGATAACACCATGAGAGACTGTACCACCAGTGTCATCAGGTAAAATAACACCATGAGAGACTGTATCACCAGTGTCATCAGGTAAGATAACACCATGAGAGACTGTGTCACCAGTGTCATCAGGTAAGATAACACCATGAGAGACTGTATCACCAGTGTCATCAGGTAAGATAACACCAAGAGAGACTGTATCTCCACTGTCATCAAGTAAGATAACACCAAGAGAGACTGTATCACCAGTGTCATCAAGTAAGATAACACCATGAGAGACTATCACCAATGTTATCAAGGTAATTACTCCCCGAGCATGGAATGAAAGCACCAATAATGGTGCTTTCATTAAGCCCCACTAATAGCTCATTAGTTTATCAACACCACTAATGGTGTTGATAAATAAGTGATGATGATGGGTAGTAAGCTGCGGACAGCAGCAGCATAAAGCATCACTAACTGTGTTGTGGATATTGCAGGATGATGGGCAGCAGGCAGAGGCAAGGAGCTGGAGCAGCGACCAAGTTGCTCCTTCAGAGACACAGACTGTACACCGTGGCAAATGATACTCTGGAGAACATGGAGGAGGAGCTCATGCCCAGACCCTTCAACCTCTGGCACGTCGCTACCCTCATTGTGTTCCGTAGGTGTTTCGCACTCCTGTTCTCCTCATGCGTCGGGTTCTCTTTCCCTTGCTCCTGTTCTCCCTATGCGTCGAGTTCTCCTTCCCTTGCTACTGTTCTCCCTATGCGTCGAGTTCTCCTTCCCTTGCTACTGTTCTCCCTATGCGTCGTGTTCTCCTTCCCTTGCTACTGTTCTCCCTATGCGTCGTGTTCTCCTTCCCTTGCTACTGTTCTCCCTATGCGTCGTGTTCTCCTTCCCTTGCTCCTGTTCTCCCAATGCGTCGGGTTCTCCTTCCCTTGCTCCTGTTCTCCCCATGCGTCGGGTTCTCCTTCCCTTGCTCCTGTTCTCCCCATGCGTCGGGTTCTCCTTCCCTTGCTCCTGTTCTCCCTATGCGTCGTGTTCTCCTTCCCTTGCTACTGTTCTCCCAATGCGTCGGGTTCTCCTTCCCTTGCTCCTGTTCTCCCAATGCGTCGGGTTCTCCTTCCCTTGCTCCTGTTCTCCCCATGCGTCGGGTTCTCCTTCCCTTGCTCCTGTTCTCCTCCCATTGCTCCTGTGCACACCTAGTTATGCTTGCTTAGGTTAAACTTTGGATCTTTGGTCCCGCCTCTCAACTGTCAATCTACTGGTGTACAGGTTCCTGAGACTACTGAGCTCTATCATATCTACATTTGAAACTGTGTATGGAGTCAGCCTCCAACACATCAAAGCTTAATGCATTTCATGAACTAACTACTCTGGCACTGTAAAAGTTCTTTTTATTGTCCCTATAGCTCATTTGGGTAGTCACCTTCGACCTGTGTCCCTTTGTGCGAGTACCACCCATGCTAAAGAATAAGACTATCTATCCGAATAAGCTTCGGATTCGTGGTCCTGAGGTTCCGGGTTCGATCCCCGGTAGAGGCGGAGACAAATGAGCATAAAGTTTCTTTCACCCTGATACCCCTGTTACCTAGCAGTAAATAGGTTCCTGGAAGTTAGACAGCTGCTACGGGCTGCTTCCCGCGGGGAGGGGGGGGGGGCAGTAACAAAAAAAGACCTGGTCGAGGACCGGGCAGCGGGGACGGTTTCTTTGTGTCCTCTTTATCTCGTTTTTAACATTTCTAACCAGTTGAACGAATTCCTATTCTAAACTGACTTCCCCATTCTTAATCCTTTTGTTCCAATCTCTCTTTCTACCTGTAAGGTTCTTCTGATCCTTTGTTATCCGTTTCGGTTCATTAGTATTCGATCTATTCAATTTGTATTGTATACTACGTTCCGGTGCTTTTCTAAGGAATATTTTTGAATAGGTTATATTTTGAATCTACATCGAAATTCCTTTTTTCATCACCCATTGCTGGGTTTACGTAAAGCTTCAAGACCGGCAAACCTCCATGCCCACTACTTTCCAATCTATTTCACCCTCAAAAATTTCTAAGGCTATTGAAATCAGCTTTTCGAAAATCTGGCATTTAACAGAATTTTCACCTGCAAATCTATTACATTCTATACTATATCTGATTTCTTTGTGATCACCGTTCCCTAGTTCACTCCCTGTTTCGATGTTATTAATTTGTATTTCCCTGTTAGTTAACACTAAATCTAAAATATTATTTTCCCGAATTGGTTCCTTAACGTGTTGCGTAAGAAAGTAATCGTCAATTATTTCTTGAAAATCTTCTGCTTCATTATTCCCTGTTCTGTTAATCCAGTTTATTGCACTAAAATTAAAGTCACCTAAAATGATACAAACACTGCTAGTCCTAGATGCTCTAGATATTTCATCCCATTGATGCATTGCTTCAATTCTGTCTAAGTTTGAGGGCCTGTATATAACTCCCATTATAAGATTATTTGCTTTTTTCGTTTAATTCTAGCCAAATAGTTTCTGTTTTGTGGCTCGGTTCTGATTCCCTCTTTGTGATTACTTTTCAAATCTTCTCTAACATATATGGCTACTCCCAATCCTCGTCTAATATATCTTTCTGTGTGAAAAAGGTTAAATCCATTTATTTCATATTCAGCTAATAGTTCTCAATTTTTTACAGTCATCTAAGTTTCGGTAAGTGCAATAATATATATTATGTCATTGTAGACAAGAGCATTTATATCCTTTATTTTGTTTCTTGGACTCCTACTGTTCGTGTAATATACCACTAAGTGAATCGTTATTTTGAGGCTCTTCTCTTTCCATGACTATTTTGCCAATTTGTTTCCCCCCTCCCACAAACACATACTTTTATTATATCCTTTCTCCATGTCAATTCCCATACTACTGTCTACTCAAAGATTAAACCAAAGCAAACCCCTCCAACGACAGGTTCCAACGAGTTCACAACAGCAACAACCCCAGTTCTAGATAGATGAACCCCATCCTGAGCATACATATAATTTCTTTCATAAAAGTGATCCCAGTTATCAATGAATGATATTGCATTTGATTTCCAATTTTTGTCCAGTCGGCAATTGACAGCAAGTGCCCTCGACAACCATTCATTTCCATCTCCCTTTCTTAGAAGAATGCCACATATGATCAGGATTCCTCCCTTGCTCCTAACTAATTCTATGGTTGTCTTAAGCCTTTGTATCAGTGTCTCACTCCTAACTAGTCCAACATCATTTCCACCTGAACTGATACAAAAAATGGGTGTGTTCCCATTTCCAGGCGTCATATCATTAATGTTGTTAACAATGTCACCAATTCCAGCTCCCGGATAGCAAACCCTTAACCTGTTCCCCCTTTCTCCGGGATAAAAAGTTCTATCCCTATTACCCATATATCATCTTTCCCATTACTCATGTTCTCCCAATGTTGGTTTTCTCTTCTCCCATGCGCCTGTTCTCCTCCCCATGTTCGTTTTCTCTTTCCCCTATGTACCTGTTCTCCTCCTTATTCTCCTGTTCTTCTATCCTTGCTCCCGATCATCCCTTGTTCTTGATCTATTCCACCTATTTCATTAAACACAGAAATCACACTAACGTGATGCGTCAAATGAACAAATCCACAAGGGTCGTGACGAGGATCCGAACCTGTGTCCGGGAGCATCCCAGATACTGCCTTAATCGACTGAGCTACGACAGGGTTAAAAGAGTTGAAACCGAAGTTCTACTGAACTTTCTGGATCCCGCAACCTCTCCGAGGCACAAACCAGGGTTTTACACAACTCACCCCTGCACTCGAACTATGTCAATAGGCCGTTCTCCCTCTTCGCCCTTATATCATTACACACAGAAATCACACTAACGTGATGCATCAAATGAACAAATCCACAAGGGCCATGACGAGGATTCGAACCTACGTCCAGGAGCATCCCAGACACTGCCTTAATCGAATGAGCTACGACAGGGATAAAAGAGTTGAAACCGAAGTTCTACTGAACTTACTGGATCTTATTTGTTCATTTGATGCATCATGTTAGTGGGATTTCTGTGTGTAATGATATAGGGGCGAAGAGGGAGAACGGCCTATTGACATAGCTCGAGTGTAGAGGAGAGTTGTGTAAAACTCTGGTTTGTGCCTCGGAGAGGCTGCGGGATCCAGAAAGTTCAGTAGAACTTCGGTTTCAACTCTTTTAACCCTGTCGTAGCTCAGTTGATTAAGGCAGTATCTGGGATGCTCCCGGACGCAGGTTCGAATCCTCGTCACGGCCCTTGTGGATTTGTCCACCTATTTGTTTTCTACGACCGTACCCGTCTAATTCCTAACTAATATAATTATGCTGAAAATATTGACACACACGAGGCAGATCGTATTTATATCCACCAAAACCCATTCATATATATATATGCCTGACCTACGCTTGAAACACACTAGCGATCAATTATGTTTCTTTGTAATTTGTTACAAGAACTAAAACCATTTAGTTTGAAAACTAAATGTTTTCAAACAAGAGAGAGAGAGAGAGAGAGTAACTAAATGAGTAAATAAGTGATTGAGTAAATGAATGAGTAAATAAATAAGGAAATTAATGAGTAAATAAATGAGGAAATTAATGAGTAAATGAATGAGTTATTGAATGAACGAATGAGTAAACGAGTGAGAGAGTTAGCGACTGGGTGAGTGAGGAATGAGAGACAAGATAGATATCTATGGGATAGAAATCCTTATATTAACCCACCATTTTTTTCCTTGAAAATGGCGAAAAGTGCAGGAACCCAAACATTGTCATAAGGTGCAGGGAACCCAAACATTGTCATAAGGTGCAGGGAACCCAAACATTGTCATAAGGTGCAGGGAACCCAAACATTGTCATAAGGTGCAGGGAACCCAAACATTGTCATAAGGTGCAGGGAACCCAAACATTGTCATAAGGTGCAGGGAACCCAAACATTGTCATAAGGTGCAGGGAACCCAAACATTGTCATAAGGTGCAGGGAACCCAAACATTGTCATAAGGTGCAGGGAACCCACACATTGTCATAAGGTGCAGGGAACCCACACATTGACGCAAGGTGCAGGGAAACCACATATTGATGCAAGGTGCTGGGGAACCCACACATTTACTAAAGGTGCAGAGAACCCACACATTGACGTCATGTACAGGGAACATACACACTGACACAAGGTACAGGAATCGGACACTGATGCAAGATGCAGGGAACACACGCACTGACGCAAGGTACAGGTCTCAGACACTGATGCAAGGTGCATTGAACATACACACTGACGCAAGGCACAGGGATCAAACACTGACGCAAGGTGCATTGAACATACACACTGTCGTAAGGAAACATACACTGATGCAAGGTGCAGGGAACACACACATTGACGCAAGGCGCAGGGATCAAACACTGATGCAAGGTGCATTGAACATACACACTGATGCAAGGCACAGGGATCAAACACTAACGCAAGGTGCATTGAACATACACTCTGTCGCAAGGAAACATACACTGATGCAAGGTGCAGGGAACACACACATTGACGCAAGGCGCAGGGATCAAACACTGATGCAAGGTGCATTGAACATACACACTGATGCAAGGTGCAAGGGAACATACACTGATGCAAGGTGCAGGGAACACACACTGACGCAAGGAATAGGCATCAGACACTGATGCAAGGTGCATTGAACATACACACTGACGCAAGGTGCAAGATGCACTGATGCCAGGTGCAGGGAACACACTGTTGTAAGATAAGGTGAATAATAGGAGAGAGCGTTAAGCCAGTACGACTATACAGGTCTTAGAAGGGATATGAGGACAAGACGCTGGGATATGACGGAGGGAAGGAACGGTGCCTTCCTCTTGGACCACTGGGGATCGGACGCCGACCTGTAGGAAGCAAAGCCGTCGTTCTACCCACCAGTCCATATATACTGGGTATACTCAATAAAGTATAACGTTAAATATGCCAACAAAAATATAATACAGAGGAGCGCATATAGACAGGATAAGTTAAGGTTCATAAGAGTCCTGAGTACATACTAGTTTGTTGCTGGTGATTTATGGAACAAATTACTGGGTAACACAACAGACACGGGATCCCATGAAGTAATGGTTGGATACATAGGATTGAATTTGGTTGAGTATAAATAGGAACTGCCTGGTGTGGGCCAATCACTCAGTTGACATGTGTTTTTAGATACTCTTCGGCCTGCCACAGCCAGGCTGTTCACTCCCTCTTACAGTGAAAAAAATTATAAATATGTTGCAATTTTATGCAACAATTTTATGAGACAATTTTATTGATTATCGACGACGATCTATATTCCATAATTCCCATACCACGTATAATAATTGGAGAGAAGTATAGTAGTAATTTGCCGTGAGGAATTTCACGATAAAAATTGTATATGATCACAATAGTGACGAATCATAATCACATCTGGCTAACATAAAAGAAGCATTAAAAATAATTAATATGGTTGGCTCCTTTGCTCCATTTATGAGTGTCGGATCCCATGGCCACCCCCACGAACTTGGTGGAAGGGAACTAATGGAGTTCCGATAATTTCACCCCCTCTAGATCACCTCGGAATCTATCAATAGAAGCAACATGTCTCTCCAGTGTTGGAGTCCTAGCCTCACCCAACTTGTGGAGTGATGGCTGAGGGTTAGGTGACCATCAATGACGGGTTAAGATCTCCTCTATTGATTCCATTAAAAGAATGCCGGCACCCAATGCCAAAAGGAGCTGGTGGCTGAGCGGACGGAACACTGGGCGAGTGATTCTGTGGTCCCGGGTTCGATCCCAGGCGTCAGCAAGTAACTATGGGCAGAGTTTCTTTCACCCTGACGCCCCTGTTAAATAGCAGTAAATAGGTACCTGGGAATTAGTCAACTGTCACGGGCTGCTTCCTGGGGTGGAGGCCTGTTCGAGGACCGGGCCGCGTGGACACTAAGCCCCGAAATCATCTTAAGATAACCCATGGCGACCCATATTAAGCTGTTGGGGACTCCCGTAACGTTGGAGGTGATTCTGGCACCGCCTAGTGAAGGTAAACGGAAAATTCGGGGTAATTATTTTTCCCTTTCTGTATAATAAAGCTTTATGTACTGAGGTCAGTGAAATAGACAAAATATGTTTTCTAGTTGCAGTAGTTGGAAGGTAAACATGTTGCTGAGGCAATAGATAATTTTCTTGTCCAAGCAATGTTTCCAGGTTGTGTTGACCTTAGATGGGACGCATTTCACGACATCGTTATTTCTAATTTTGTTAGTGGAATGATGCTGGTCGTATAGAACATTTGGTCAATCCGACAACCACATTGATCTTGGCACTGGGTTGATCTGGGCACCGGGTTCATTTGGGCACTGTGTTGATCTGGGCACCGAGTTTATCTGGGCACTGAGTTTATCTGGGCACTAAGTTTATCTAGGCACTGAGTTTATCTGGGCACTGGCTTGATCTGGGCACTGGCTTGATCTCGGCACTGGCTTGATCTGGGCACTGGCTTGATCTGGGCACTAGGTTGATCTGGGCACTGAGTTTATCTGGGCACTGTGTTGATCTTGGCACTGAGTTTATTTGAGCACTGTGTTAATCTGGGCACTGTGTTGATATAGACACTGGGTTGATCTGGGCACTGGGTTGAATTGGGCACTGAGTTTATCTGGGCACTGTGTTAATCTGGGCACTGGGTTGATCTGGCCACTGGGTTGATCTGGCCACTGGGTTGATCTGGGCACTGGGCTGATCTGGGCACTGAGTTGATCTGGGCACTGAGTTGATTTGGGCAGAGAACTGATCTAGGCACAGAGTTGTTCTGGGCACAGAGTTTATCTGGGCACAGAGTTGATCAGGGAACAGAGTTGATCTGGGCACAGAGTTGATCTCGGCTCAGAGTTGATCTGGGCACAGAGTTGATCTGGGCACAAAGTTGATCTGGGCACAAAGTTGATCTGGGCACAGAGTTGAACTGGGCACAGAGTTGATCTGGTCATAGAGTTGTTCTGAGCACAGAGTTGATCTCGGCACAGAGTTGATCTGAGCACAGAGTTGATCTGAGCACAGAGTTGATCTGGGCACAGAGATGATCTGGGCACAGAGTTGATCTGGGCACAGAGTTGATCTGGGCACAGAGTTGATCTGGGCACAGAGTTGATCTGGGCACAGAATTGATCTGGGCACAGAGATGATCTGGGCACAGAGTTGATGTGGGCACAGAGTTGATCTGGGCACAGAGATGATCTGGTCACAGAGTTGATCTGGGCACAGGGTGTATCTGGGCACTGAGTTTATCTGGGAACTGAGTTTATCTGGGCACTGGGTTGATCTGGGCACTGGGTTGATCTGGGCACTGGGTTGATCTGAGTACTGGGTTGATCTGGGCACTGGGTTGATTTGGGCACTGAGTTTATCTGGGCACTGTGTCAATCTGGGCACTGGGTTGATCTGGACACTGGGTTAATCTGGCCACTGGGTTGATCTGGCCAATGTGTTGATCTGGGCACTGGGTTGATCTGGGCACTTAGTTGATTTGGACACTGAGTTGATTTGGGCACAGAACTGATCTGGGTACAGAGTTGTTCTGGGCACAGAGTTTATCTGGGCACAGAGTTTATCTGGGCACAGAGTTGATCTGGGCAAAGAGTTGATCTGGGCACAGAGTTGATCTGGGCACAGAGTTGATCTGGGCTCAGAGTTGATCTGGGCAAAGAGTTGATCTGGGCACAGAGTTGATCTGGGCACAGAGTTGATCTGGGCAGAGTTGATCTGGGCTCAGAGTTGATCAGGGCACAGAGTTGATCTGGGCACGGACTTGATCTGGGCTCAGAGTTGATCTGGGCTCAGAGTTGATCTGGGCACAGAGTTGATCTGGGCACAGAGTTGATCTGGGCACAGAGATGATCTGGGCACAGAGTTGATCTGGGCACAGGGTGTATCTGGGCACTGAGTTTATCTGGGAACTGAGTTTATCTGGGCACTGGGTTGATCTGGGCACTGGGTTGATCTGGGCACTGGGTTGATCTGGGCACAGGGTTGATCTGAGTACTGGGTTGATCTGGGCACTGGGTTGATTTGGGCACTGAGTTTATCTGGGCACTGTGTCAATCTGGGCACTGGGTTGATCTGGACACTGGGTTAATCTGGCCACTGGGTTGATCTGGGCAATGTGTTGATCTGGGCACTGGGTTGATCTGGGCACTGAGTTGATTTGGGCACTGAGTTGATTTGGGCACAGAACTGATCTGGGCACAGAGTTGTTCTGGGCACAGAGTTTATCAGGGCACAGAGTTGATCTGGGCACAGAGTTGATCTGGGCACAGAGTGTATCTGGGCTCAGAGTTGATCTGGGCAAAGAGTTGATCTGGGCACAGAGTTGATCTGGGCACAGAGTTGATCTGGGCTCAGAGTTGATCAGGGCACAGAGCTGATCTGGGCACGGACTTGATCTGGGCACGGACTTGTTCTGGGCTCAGAGTTGATCTGGGCACAGAGTTGATCTGGGCACAGAGTTGATCTGGGCACAGAGTTGATCTGGGCACAGAGTTCATCTGGGCACAGAGTTGATCTGGGCACTGAGTTGATCTGGGCTCTGAGTTGATCTGGGCTCTGAGTTGATCTGGGCACAGAGTTCATCTGGGCACAGAGTTCATCTGGGCACAGAGTTGTTCTGGGCACAGAGTTAATCTTGGCACAGAGTTGATCTGAGCACAGAGTTGATCTGGGCACAGAGGTGATCTGGGCACAGAGTTCATCTGGGCACAGAGTTGATCAGGGCACAGAGTGTGTCTGGGCACAGAGTTGATCTGGGCACAGAGTTGATCTGGGCACAGAGTTGATCTGGGCACAGAGTTGATCTGGGCACAGAGTTGATCTGGGCACAGAGTTGATCTGGGCACAGAGTTGATATGAGCACAGAGATGATCTGTGCACAGAGTTGATCTGGGCACAGAGTTGATCTGGGCACAGAGTTGATCTGGGCACAGAGTTGATCTGGGCACAGAGTTGATCTGGGCACAGAGATGATTTGGGCACAGAGTTGATCTGGGCACAGAGTTGATCTGGGCACAGAGTTGATCTCTGCACAGAGTTGATCTGGGCACAGAGTTGATCTGGGCACAGAGTTGATCTGGGCACAGAGTTGATCTGGGCACTGGGTTGATCTGGGCACAGAGTTGATCTGGGCACTGGGTTGATCTGGACACAGAGTTGATCTGGGCACTGGGTTGATCTGGGCAATGGGTTGTTCTGGGCACAGAGTTTATCTGGGCACAGAGTTGATCTGGGCACAGAGTTGATCTGGGCACAGAGTTGATCTGGGCTCAGAGTTGATCTTGGCTCACAGTTGATCTGGGCACAGAGTTGATCTTGGCTCACAGTTGATCTGGGCACAGAGTTGATCTGGGCACTGTGTTGATCTGGGCACAGAGTTGATCTGGGCACTGGGTTGATCTGGGCACTGGGTTGATTTGGGCACTGGGTTGATCTGGGCACAGAGTTCATCTGGGCACAGAGTTGATCTCGGAACCGAGTTGATCTGGGCACAGAGTTGATCTGGGCACAGAGTTGATCTGGGCACAGAGTTGATCTGGGCACAGAGTTGATCTGGGCACAGAGTTGATTTGGGCACAGAGTTGATCTGGGCACAGAGTTGATCTGGGCACAGAGTTGATTTGGGCACAGAATAGATCTTGGAACAGAGTTGATCTGGGCACAGGGTGTATCTGGGCACTGAGTTTATCTGGGAACTGAGTTTATCTGGGCACTGGGTTGATCTGGGCACTGGGTTGATCTGGCCACTGGGTTGATCTGGGAACTGGGTTGATCTGGGAACTGAGTTGATTTGGGCACTGAGCTGATTTGGGCACAGAGGTGATCTGGGTACAGAGTTGTTCTGGGCACAGAGTTTATCTGGGCACAGAGTTTATCTGGGCACAGAGTTGATCTGGGCACAGAGTTGATCTGGGCAAAGAGTTGATCTGGGCTCAGAGTTGATCTGGGCAAAGAGTTGATCTGGGCATACAATCTCTTCGGAATACAATCGGAATACAATCGGAATACAATCTCTTCAGATGTGATAGGAAACACCGGCTTCAGGGAGGGGTCAGCCTCTACATCAAAGACACACTCATCTGTACTGAGCTGCTAAACACCTCAAATGATATGGTGGAAGTGCTGATAGTCAAAATAGAGATCCTAAATGTAGTTGTTGTCCTTGTATATAAGTCACCGGAGGCAAACCCTCAGCAGTTTAAAGACCAACTAATGAAAATAGAGCACTGCTTGGAAAACCTCACAAATCCAGCTCCGAACATCATCCTGCTTGGGGACTTCAACCTACGGCACCTGAAATGGAAGCACCTGGCTAATACAGTAATATCAGAAAGAATACCAGGAAGTAGCCTAAATGAGCAGGCACATGCAAATGACCTGCTACGGATGTGCGATAGGTTTGCCTCAAACCAGCAAATAGTAGAACCAACTAGGAAGGAGAACACGCTGGACCTCATTTTCACTAATAATGATGAGTTGATCGGGAACATAATGATTACAAATACCTGTTACTCAGATCACAACTTATTAATTGAAGTTCTGACAACCATGGGGAATGGACCTTCAAAACCAGTCCAGATTCCCGGTGGAGGAGATTTCAGCAAATTCAACTTCAATAATAAACGGATAAACTGGGAGCAAATAAACCAGGACTTCACAGAAATAAACTGGGTAGAACAGCTAGGAAATGCAAACCTGAACCAGTGCCTGGAAAAAATAAGCTCAGTAGCACTAGAAATATGTTCAAACCGCATACCCCTAAGAAAAAAGAGAAGGAGATGCTGATTGGAACGGGAACGTCGTTCCCTATATAGGCGAAGAAAACGAATCGCGGAACAACTTGAGAGTCGCACCCTATCTCAAGAACGGCGAAGAAGGTTAGGTAGAGAAATAGAAACAATTGAACTCAAGCTACAAGAATCATACAAAACCCAGGAGAGGCAAAGAGAGCAAAAGACCATCAGTGAAATAGAGAGAAATCCGAAATATTTTTTCTCCTATGCAAAATCAAGATAAAAAACCACATCTAGTATCGGGCCCCTGCGAAAGGGAGATGGAACTTTCACAGATGACAACAAAGAAATGAGCGAGTTACTGAGGAAGCAGTACGACTCTGTTTTCAGTGAGCCATTAAATGCACTAAAGATTGATAACCCAAATGAATTTTTCATGGATATGATACCAACATCAAATCATATATCAGACGTCGCCCTATCCCCACTAGATTTTGAAGAAGCCATAAACAGTATGCCTATGCACTCTGCACCAGGCCCGGATTCTTGGAACTCCATATTCATCAAGAACTGTAAAAAACCACTATCGCAGGCCCTTCACATTCTGTGGAGACAAAGCCTAGATACTGGCGTTATCCCTAACATACTAAAAACAGCAGAGATAGCACCACTCCATAAAGGAGGAAATAAGGCAGAGGCAAAAAATTACAGACCGATAGCACTAACATCGCACATCATAAAAATTTTTGAGAGAGTGCTAAGAAGTAAGATCACAAAATACATGGAATCACAGCATCTCCATAACCCCGGACAACATGGTTTCAGAACAGGGCGCTCTTGCCTGTCGCAGTTGCTGGACCACTATGATATGGCATTAGATGCTATGGAAGACAAACAAAACGCTGATGTAATTTACACAGATTTCGCAAAAGCTTTTGATAAATGTGACCATGGTGTTATTGCACATAAAATGCGTTCAAAAGGAATTACCGGGAAAATAGGCAGGTGGATCTACAATTTCCTGACTGACAGAACCCAATGTGTAATAGTCAACAAAATAAAATCCAGCCCATCAACCGTGAAGAGCTCAGTCCCCCAGGGTACTGTGCTTGCTCCAGTACTTTTTCTCATCCTCATATCGGACATAGACCAGAACACAACCTATCGCACTGTATCATCCTTTGCAGATGACACTAGGATTTTCATGAGAGTTGGCAACATAGAGGATACGGCAAACCTCCAATCAGATGTAGATCAGGTCTTTCTATGGGCTACAGAAAATAATATGGTGTTCAACGAGGATAAGTTTTAGCTCATGCGCTACGGAAAAATTGAAAATATAAAAACAGAAACCACGTACAAAACTCAGGCAAATCATAACATAGAACGAAAAGGCAATGTAAAGGACCTGGGTGTACTCATGTCGGAAGACCTTACCTTTAAAGAACACAATAAAGTAGCCGTCACAACTGCAAGAAAAATGACAGGTTGGATAACAAGAACTTTTCACACTAGAGATGCTATACCGATGATGATACTTTTCAAAACGCTTGTGCTCTCTAGAGTGGAGTACTGCTGCACAATGACAGCCCCTTTCAAAGCTGGAGAAATTGCTGACCTAGAGAGCGTGCAGAGATCCTTTACTGCTAGAATCCACTCAGTAAAACATCTAAATTACTGGGACCGACTAAAGAGCCTAAATCTGTACTCCCTTGAGCGCAGGCGGGAGAGATACATAATAATTTACACGTGGAAAATAATTGAGGGGCTGGTCCCAAACCTGCACACAGAAATAACACCACATGAGACCACTAGACATGGCAGGATGTGCAGAATACCCCCGTTGAAAAGCAGAGGTGCAACAGGTACTCTGAGAGAGAACTCTATCAACATCAGAGGCCCGAGACTGTTCAACACGCTTCCACTACACATAAGGGGCATAACTGGCAAACCCCTCACAGTGTTCAAGAGAGAACTGGATAAGCACCTCCAAAGGATACCTGATCAACCAGGCTGTGACTCATACGTCAGGCTGCGAGCAGTCGCGTCTAACAGCCTGGTTGATCAGTCCAGCAACCAGGAGGCCAGGTCGACGACCGGGCCGCGGGGACACTAAGCCCCGGAAGCACCTCAAGGTAGCCTCAAGGGCAAAGAGTTGATCTGGGCACAGAGTTGATCTGGGCACAGAGTTGATCTGGGCACAGAGTTGATCTGGGCTCAGAGTTGATCTGGGCACAGAGTTGATCTGGGCACAGACTTGATCTGGGCTCAGAGTTGATCCGAGCACAGAGTTGATCTGGGCACAGAGTTGATCTGGGCACAGAGTTCATCTGGGCACAGAGTTGATCTGAGCACTGAGTTTATCTGGGCACTGTGTTGATCTTGGCACTGAGTTTATCTGAGCACTGTGTTAATCTGGGCACTGTGTTGATATAGACACTGGGTTGATCTGGGCACTGGGTTGAATTGGGCACTGAGTTTATCTGGGCACTGTGTTAATCTGGGCACTGGGTTGATCTGGGCACTGGGTTGAATTGGGCACTGAGTTTATCTGGGCACTGTGTTAATCTGGGCAATGAGTTGATCTGGGCACTGGGTTGATCTTGCCACTGGGTTGATCTGGACACTGTTTTGATCCGGGCACAGAGTTGATCTGGGAAATGTGTTGATCTGGGCACTGGGTTGATCTGGGCACTGGGTTGATCTGGGCACTGAGTTGATCTGGGCACTGAGTTGATTTGGGCACAGAACTGATCTGGGCACAGAGTTGTTCTAGGCACAGAGTTGATCTGGGCACAGAGTTGATCTGGGCACAGAGTTGATCTGGGCACAGAGTTGATCTGGGCACAGAGTTGATCTGGGCACAGAGTTGATCTGGGCAAAGAGTTGATCTGGGCTCAGAGTTGATCTGGGCAAAGAGTTGATCTGGGCACAGAGATGATCTGGGCAGAGTTGTTCTGGGCACAGAGTTGATCTGGGCACAGAGTTGATCTGGGCTCAGAGTTGATCTGGGCACAGAGTTGATCTGGGCACAGTGTTGATCTGGGCACAGAGTTGATCCGAGCACAGAGTTGATCTGGGCACAGAGTTCATCTGGGCACAGAGTTGATCTGGGCACTGAATTGATCTGGGCACTGAGTTTATCTGGGCACTGTGTTGATCTTGGCACTGAGTTTATCTGAGCACTGTGTTAATCTGGGCACTGTGTTGATATAGACACTGGGTTGATCTGGGCACTGGGTTTAATTAGGCACTGAGTTAATCTGGGCACTGTGTTAATCTGGGCACTGGGTTGATCTGGGCACTGGGTTGAATTGGGCACTGAGTTAATCTGGGCAATGGGTTGATCTGGGCACTGGGTTGATCTTGCCACTGGGTTGATCTGGCCACTGGGTTGATCTGGACACTGTTTTGATCCGGGCACAGAGTTGATCTGGGCACAGAGTTGATTTGGGAAATGTGTTGATCTGGGCACTGGGTTGATCTGGGCACTGGGTTGATCTGGGCACTGGGTTGATCTGGGCACTGAGTTGATCTGGGCACTGAGTTGATTTGGGCACAGAACTGATGTGGGCACAGAGTTGTTCTGGGCACAGAGTTGATCTGGGCACAGAGTTGATCTGGGCACAGAGTTGATCTGGGCACAGAGTTGATCTGGGCTCAGAGTTGATATGGGCACAGAGTTGATATGGCACAGAGTGTATCTGGGCTCAGAGTTGATCTGGGCTCAGAGTTGATCTGGGCACAGAGTTGATCTGGGCACAGAGTTGATCTGGGGACAGAGTTGATCTGGGCACAGAGTTGATCTGGGCACAGAGTTGATCTGGGCTCTGAGTTGATCTGGTCACAGAGTTTATCTGGTCACAGAGTTGATCTGGGCACAGAGTGTATCTGGTCACAGAGTTGTTCTGGGCACAGAGTTGATCTCGGCACAGAGTTGATCTGAGCACAGAGTTGATTTGGGCACAGAGTTGGTTTGGGCACAGAGTTGATCTGGGCACAGAGTTGATCTGGGCACAGAGTTGATCTGGGCTCAGAGTTGATCTGGGCACAGAGTTGATCTGGGCACAGAGTTGATCTGGGCACAGAGTTGATATGGGTATAGAGTTCATCTGGGCACAGAGTTGATCTGGGCACAGAGATGATCTGGGCACAGAGATGATCTGGGCACAGGGTTTATCTGGGCACTGAGTTTTTCTGGGCACTGTGTTTATCTTGGCACTGAGTTCATCTGGGCACTGGGTTGATCTGGGCACTGGGTTGATCTGGGCACTGGGTTGATCTGGGCACTGGGTTGATCTGGGCGTTGGATTGATCTGGGCACAGAGTTGATCTGGGCACAGAGTTGATCTGGGCACTGGGTTGATCTGGGCACTGGGTTGATCTGGGCACAGAGTTGATGTGGGCACAGAGTTGATCTGGGCACAGAGTTGATCTGGGCACTGCGTTGATCTGGGCACTGGGTTGATCTGGGCACTGGGTTGATCTGGTCACAGAGTTGATCTGGTCACAGAGTTGATCTGGGCACAGAGTTGATCTGGGCACTGGGTTGATCTGGGCACTGGGTTGATCTGGGCACTGGGTTGATCTGGGCACTGAGTTTATGTGGGCACTGGGTTGATCTGGGCACTGGGTTGATCTGGGCACTGGGTTGATCTGGGCACTGGGTTGATCTGGGCACTGGGTTGATCTGGGCACAGAGTTGATCTGGGCACAGAGTTGATCTGGGCACAGAGTTGATCTGGGCAAGGAGTTGATCTGAGTACAAAGTGTATCTGGGCACAGAGTTGATCTGGGCACTGAGTTTATGTGGGCACTGGGTTGATCTGGGCACTGAGTTGATCAGGGCACTGAATTGATCTGGGCACTGTGTTTATCTGGGCACTGAGTTGATCTGGGCACTGAGTTGATCTGGGTACTGGGTTTATCTGGGCACTGAGTTGATCTGGGCACTGAGTTGATCTGGGTACTGGTTTATCCCAATCAAGGGGGCAATTCAGATGCTAAGTGAACTAAAGCACCAGCTCCATTAAGCTTCCGGAACGACCCGGGGTCCGCTGGGTACCCCATAAAGCAGTCACATAAGATATCGAAGAAATTTTGTGAACATGAAATAAAACAGCATGACTGTCCCTGACTGCTTACCAGTGCTTAATGGCTAGAGTTTACAGACTTTTGGTTTGACGTACCACGAGTAGTGTCACAGTGGTCTGACGTACCATGTGTAATGTCACAGTGACCTGACGTACCACGAGTAGTGTCACAGTGACCTGCTGCACCATGTGTAGTGTCATAGTGGTCTGACGTACCATGTGTAGTGTCACAGTGGTCTGACGTACCATGTGTAGTGTCACAATGACCTGACGTACCACGAGTAGTGTCACAGTGGTCTGACGTACCATGTGTAGTGTCACAATGACCTGACGTACCACGAGTAGTGTCACAGTGGTCGTACGTACCATGTGTAGTGTCACAGTGATCTGACGTACCATGTGTAGTGCCAAAGGGATCTGACGTACCATGTGTAGTGTCACTGTGTTCTGACGTATCAAGTGTATTGTCACAGTGTTCTGTCGTACCATGTGTGTGTAGTTTTACAGTAACCTGATGTACTATGTGTAGTGTCACAGTGACCCGACGTACCATGTGTTGTTTTACAGTGACCTGATGTACCATGTGTAGTTTTACAGTGACCTGATGTACCATGTGTAGTTTTACAGTGACCTGATGTACCGTGTGTAGTTTTACAGTGACCTGATGTACCATGTGTAGTTTTACAGTGACCTGATGTACCGTGTGTAGTTTTACAGTGACCTGATAAACCATGTGTAGTGTCACAGTGACCTGACGTACCATGTGTAGTGTCACAGTGACCTGCCGTACCATGTGTATTGTCACAGTGACCTGACGTACCATGTGTAGTGTCACAGTGACCTGACGTACCATGTGTAGTGTCACAGTGACCTGCCGTACCATGTGCAGTGTCACAGTGACCTGACGTACCATGTGTAGTGTCACAGTGACCTGAAGTACCATGTGTGTAGTGTCACAGTGACCTGACGTACCATGTGTGTAGTGTCACAGTGACCTGACGTACCATGTGTAGTGTCACAGTGACCTGATGTACCATGTGTAGTGTCACAGTGACCTGACGTACCATGTGTTATGTCACAGTGACCTGAGGTACCATGTGTAGTGTCACAGTGACCTGACGTACCATGTGTAGTGTCACAGTGACCTGCCGTACCATGTGTTATGTCACAGTGACCTGAGGTACCATGTGTAGTGTCACAGTGACCTGCCGTACCATGTGTAGTGTCACAGTGACCTGAAGTACCATGTGTAGTGTCACAGTGACCTGAAGTACCATGTGTAGTGTCACAGTGACCTGCCGTACCATGTGTTATGTCACAGTGACCTGCCGTACCATGTGTAGTGTCACAGTGACCTGAAGTACCATGTGTAGTGTCACAGTGACCTGAAGTACCATGTGTAGTGTCACAGTGACCTGCCGTACCATGTGTTATGTCACAGTGACCTGAGGTACCATGTGTAGTGTCACAGTGACCTGAAGTACCATGTGTAGTGTCACAGTGACCTGCCGTACCATGTGTTATGTCACAGTGACCTGAGGTACCATGTGTAGTGTCACAGTGACCTGCCGTACCATGTGTTATGTCACAGTGACCTGAGGTACCATGTGTAGTGTCACAGTGACCTGAAGTACCATGTGTAGTGTCACAGTGACCTGCCGTACCATGTGTTATGTCACAGTGACCTGAGGTACCATGTGTAGTGTCACAGTGACCTGCCGTACCATGTGTTATGTCACAGTGACCTGAGGTACCATGTGTAGTGTCATATTTGCTTAGCTAAACGAACTAGAGGGTTCAGTTCCTGAACCGATTATGTTCCTCTGTTATCCTTGACACCACCGCCCACGGGATGGGTATGGGGTGCATAATAAAGAAAGAAAATGAATTCGTACAATCTGGTAATGGGTATGTCTGGGTAAGTGCGATGCACCATGTGAAGTATAGCAGGAACACCAGTAACAACAACCTGTCCTCTCAAATAATACACTGCATTGTGTGTGCTATGATCTTTAACCCACAAAATATGGGGTGACTATGAAAAGTAGCGGCTCACAAACAATCATGTTTTCATCAAGGCTTTTCTGAACGGACTCCGTATTTTGCCCGTTGAGGAACTCAAGAAAACGGGTTGATAACAACTTGTGTCTGGAAGGATAATCTGAGGATAGTTAGAGCAATTGAAGGGCTTACCTATCACTAACAGTCTCCGTGGTGTAGTGGTAAGACACTCGCCTGGCGTTCCGCGAGCGCTATGTCATGGGTTCGTATCCTGGCCGGGGAGGATTTACTGGGCGCAAATCCTTAACTGTCGCCTCTGTTTAACGCAACAGTAAAATGTGTACTTGGATGAAAAAACGATTCTTCGCGGCAGGGGATCGTATTCCAGGGACCATAGGATTAAGGACTCGCCCGAAACGCTACGCGTACTAGTGGCTGTACAAGAATGTAACAACTCTTGTATATATCTCAAAAAAAAAAAAAAATCTCAAACTACTTACCAGTCAGTGACTACGGGGGAACTGAGCTCTAGTTCTTAGCGCCTCATCTAATGCCCGTGCTGTACTGGTTGCGTTATAATTGATTAATTATGACGCTTGAATTCTATTTCGAAACTTGCCCAAAAATTGTGGATGGCGGTGACTTCGGCAACTTCTTACAACGCGTTCTACTTGTTAACTATCCGGAACAAGGTAAAAGTATATTTTTACTTATATTTAATCGACTCATTTGTATACCTGGAGAATACGTGGAGAGCGTTCTGGGAGTTCTACTCCCGGAGTCCGGCCTGAGGCCAGGCTCGACTTGTGATAACTTGGTCCAACAGGCTGTTGCTTGGAGAGGCCCACAGGCCTACATATCCACTACAGCTTGGTTGGTCAGGCACTTCTTGCAAGAACTTATCCAAGTGCCTTTTTGAATACATCCATCTTTGTTCCAGCAATATTTCTAATGTTTGCTAGGAGGGTGTTGAACAGCTGTAGACCTCTGATGTTCAGATAGTGTTCTCTGAATGTTCCCCTTGAACCTCTACTCTTCATTTGTTCTATCCTGCATTTCTTTCTGTGTCTTTCGTTCCAGTATGTTGTTATTCTACTGTGCAAATTCTTGACATGGCCTTCAAGTATCTTCCGTGTATATATTATTTGATACCTATCTCGACTCATTTCCAAAGAGTGCATTTTGAGAGCTTTGGGACGGTCCCATAAATTTAGATGCTTTATCGTTTCTATGCGTCCAGTATATGTTCTCTGTAGTCCCTTTAATTCAGAAATCTCTCCCGCTCTGAAAGGGGATGTGAGTACCGAGCAATATTCAAGACGGGACAGCACCAGTGATTTAAATAGTAAAAGCATTTCTGAGGTGTCTCTGAATTTGAACGTTCTCATAATCCATCCTATCATTTCCTTGGCCACCGCTATATTTGCTCGGTAATGCTCACTAAATGTCAGGTCGTTAGACATCATAATTCTCAGATCTTTTACATATTGCTTTCCTTCAATGATTGTGATTGTGTCTTGTACCCCGTGTTTCGTTTCAGTTCCTCGTTTCCCCCATAACTAAGTACCTGGAACTTGTCACCATTAAACATCATGTTATTTTCAGTTGGGTAATCGAAGACTATTAATATCTGCCTGAAGTTTTTCAGTGTCTTCTACAGAGGAAATTTTCTTACTGATTTTTGTATAATCTGCAAAGGATGACACGAATCTGTGACTAGTATTTTTGTCAATGTCAGAGATAAGCATGAGAAAGAGCAGCGGTGCAAGGACTGTGCCCTGGGGTACAGAGCTTTTCATTCTACTTGCGATTGATCTTATTTGATTCACAGTCACTTTCTGCATTCTTTTTGACAGAAAGTTGAAAATCCAGCGCCCAACTTTACTCGTTATTCCTATTGATTTCATTTTATGGGCAATCACTCTATTATCACATTTATCGATTGCCTTTGCAAAGTCTTTATATATTTGATATATGAAGTGTGCATATGCAAAATATTTTTTTTAATTTCCAGCTTCTACGTGTCCTCTAATCATACTTTCTCTCAGTTGAAAAGGCTTTCCATGTCGGCCTTGTCTGCTTCCCTTATGATCTTATATGTTGTGATCGTGTCCACTGTTTTTCCCTCTTCTCTATAGTTGTGACGTCTATTTCCATTAACCTCTCGCTATTGCTTAGCCCTCTAATCTCTGGCACAAATCTTCATGCAAACCTTCATACAGTTTTAATTTTGTTTGTTTTGCTGCATTAGATGCTGATTCCAGGTTGGTAGTACTCATTACAGTATTGGTCTAACAAAGTCTGAAGATTGTCTTGACAGATTCCTGTTATGGGGATATGGAACATATGCTGTTGATTCTATTCTGTTTATGTGTGCTTCTGATGTTAATGCTGGAATTATATCCTCTCAAAGTTCCCATTTATTTATTTTTCAGATTCCTGTAGTTGTCTTACCATTATGGTGTAGATACCGACTTATCACCTAACTACCTTTCCTATTTTCATTACCTTACACTTGGTGGGATCGATTTCCCCTAACAGTTTGTTTGACCACACCTGGAGGTTGTCAGCATTCTTTTTTTTAATTTTTGGTATTGCTCGGTTTTTACATTTTTCATCAGATTTGCGTCGTCTGCAAACACTGACATGTATGAGCTCACTCCTCCGGGTAGGCCATTCACTTAAATTAGGAACTGTAGTGGTGCCAGGCCTGAACCCTGGAGGACCCTACATTCATTCCTCCTGATTCCAACCTCCTTTATGACTGTGATTCTTCGTTTTTTGTAATTCATGTATATTCACCCATGTGTTCATTGTCTTGCCAGTTATCCCAGCCAGCGTCTCCATCTTGTATCATTCTCCACCATTCACGAAAAAAACTAAAAAATTATTTTTGGCAATTTAGGAAAATTCAGTCTACAAGTCTTCTTTTTCCAGTCTTATTTTAGAATCCTGTAATACAACTCAATCAAGTTTGTCAGGCATAGGAGTCAGTCTGAAGTCTGTTTATCAGGTGGAGTGTGACAGCGGTCAGTCTGGAACAGATATATCAGTAGAGAGCTGTAACAAGAAGAGCGTCTCAGGGGTCATTCTTGGAACAGCTGGAGCAAGTTGTTCATCTGCGGTTAGTACTGCCATGTGGGTCCCCAATTGAGTCGGTGTAGGGACACATGGTCAATTTGCAGTAGAGAGACGGGTATGTCTGAGAACAGTCGTAACAAGTGTACGACCAGAGTAGTCGGTCTCGGTACAACTAATAAATCATGCTTTATTCTGGGTACAGATGTAACAAGTGGTGTGTCAAAAGGAAAAGTCTGGGGACGTTTATAATAAGAGAACAGCTGTATCATGTAGAGTGTAACCTTGGTAACTCCTTAGAAAGGTGTAAACATGTGCAGTGCAACATAAGCCGGTCTGGGGAGAAGAGCAATAATTGATATGCAGCAGATCAGTCAGGAGACTATTGTAACAAGTGTCGCAGGTCAGCCAGAGGACACATGTACTAATGGAGTACCACAGGGGTCAGCCTGTAGACAGTTGTAACAAGTGGATAGGCACATTTCCGTCTGAGAACACTTATTATAAATGGACATCAGTTTGGCAGACGAGCAAAGTGTCGTAGCAGTTAGTTTGGGTACAACTGTAACAAGTGCAGAGTCACAAGGGAATAGTTGACGAAAATTGTAGTATGTAGAGTGACACTTCAGTCCAGGGATAGTTGTAAGAAGTAAGAAGTCACATCCTTATAACTGCAAACAGTAATAACAAATATTGTACCACAGGGTACAATTGGGCCACGTGGGTTGTGGCAGGGGTCACTCCGAGAACAGACAAAACAAGTAATCTCACAGAGGAGACTAATGGCAGTTGTAACAAATGTTGTGTCAGCCGGATCTCTCTGAAAATAGCTAAAACAAGCAGGGTGAAACAAATGTCAGAATGGAGACAGTTGTATCAAGTGGACAGTCACCCAGGTCAGTCTGTATACAGTTGTATCATGGGGAGAGTTACAGTGGTCAGTCTATACAGTTCTATCAAGTGAAGAGTCCCAGTGGTCAGTCTTTATTCAGTTGAATCATGTGGAGACTCACGGTAATCAGACTGTATACAGTTGTATAACTTTGCGGCTCGTTATACGCCTAACATGTACTGCATGTATAAATTGGCTGCCTGTGCCCCGGCAAAAAGAATTATTCAATTATAATAACATTACAGGTACCACCATCTGGTGTATTATACAATCTATCTCAATGATAACCTTACAGGTACCACCACCTGGTGTATTATACAATCTATCTCAATGATAACCTTACAGGTACCACCATCTGGTGTATTATACAATCTATCTCAATGATAACCTTACAGGTACCACCACCTGGTGTATTATACAATCTATCTCAATGATAACCTTACAGGTACCACCACCTGGTGTATTATACAATCTATCTCAATGATAACCTTACAGGTACCACCACCTGGTGTATTATACAATCTATCTCAATGATAACCTTACAGGTACCACCATCTGGTGTATTATACAATCTATCTCAATGATAACCTTACAGGTACCACCACCTGGCGTATTATACAATCTATCTCAATGATAACCTTACAGGTACCACCACCTGGTGTATTATACAATCTATCTCAATGATAACCTTACAGGTACCACCACCTGGTGTATTATACAATCTATCTCAATGATAACCTTACAGGTACCACCATCTGGTGAATTATACAATCTATCTCAATGATAACCTTACAGGTACCACCATCTGGTGTATTATACAATCTATCTCAATGATAACCTTACAGGTACCACCACCTGGTGTATTATACAATCTATCTCAATGATAACCTTACAGGTACCACCATCTGGTGTATTATACAATCTATCTCAATGATAACCTTACAGGTACCACCACCTGGTGTATTATACAATCTATCTCAATGATAACCTTACAAGTACCACCATCTGGTGTATTATACAATCTATCTCAATGATAACCTTACAGGTACCACCACCTGGTGTATTATACAATCTATCTCAATGATAACCTTACAGGTACCACCACCTGGTGTATTATACAATCTATCTCAATGATAACCTTACAGGTACCACCACCTGGTGTATTATACACTGAAACTATATGAGAACAAACGGAGAACTGCAGGAACATATCATCCCAACGAACTCCAGCAGGTGTCTGTGGGTCAACAGCTGCAACAGGTGTCTGTGGGTCAACAGCTGCAACAGGTGTCTGTGGGTCAACAGCTGCAACAGGTGTCTGTGGGTCAACAGCTGCAACATGTGTCTGTGGGTCAACAGCTGCAACATGTGTCTGTGGGTCAACAGGTGCAACAGGTGTCTGTGGGTCAACAGCTGCAACATGTGTCTGTGGGTCAACAGCTGCAACATGTGTCTGTGGGTCAACAGCTGCAACATGTGTCTGTGGGTCAACAGCTGCATCATGTGTCTGTGGGTCAACAGGTGCCTGTGTGTAAACAGCTGCAACAGGTGTCTGTGGGTGAACTGCACCAGCAGGTGTCTGTGGGTCAACAGCTGCAACAGGTGTCTGCGTGTAAACAGCTGCAACAGGTGTCTGTGGGTCAACAGCTGCAACAGGTGTCTGTGGGTCAACTGCACCAGCAGGAGTCTGTATGTCAACAGCTGCAACAGGTGTATGTGTGTAAACAGCTGCAACAGGTGTCTGTGGGTGAACTGCACCAGCAGGTGTCTGTGGGTCAACAGCTGCAACAGGTGTCTGTGTGTAAACAGCTGCAACAGGTGTCTGTGGGTCAACAACTGCAACAGGTGTCTGTGGGTCAACTGCACCAGCAGGAGTCTGTATGTCAACAGCTGCAACAGGTGTCTGTGTGTAAACAGCTGCAACAGGTGTCTGTGGGTGAACTGCACCAGCAGGTGTCTGTGGGTCAACAGCTGCAACAGGTGTCTGTGTGTAAACAGCTGCAACAGGTGTCTGTGGGTCAACAACTGCAACAGGTGTCTGTGGGTCAACTGCACCAGCAGGAGTCTGTATGTCAACAGCTGCAACAGGTGTCTGTGTGTAAACAGCTGCAACAGGTGTCTGTGTGTAAACAGCTGCAACAGGTGTCTGTGGGTCAACTGCACCAGCAGGTGTCTGTGGCTCAACAGCTGCAACATGTGTCTGTGGATCAACTGCACCAGCAGGTGTCTGTGGGTCAACAGCTGCAACAGGTGTCTGTGGGTCAACAGCTGCAACAGGTGTCTGTGGGTCAACAGCTGCAACAGGTGTCTGTGGGTCAACTGCACCAGCAGGTGTCTGTGGGTCAACAGCTGCAACAGGTGTCTGTGGGTCAACAGCTGCAACAGGTGTCTGTGGGTCATCAGACAACACAGAAGGTCATCCACAGCGAGACTCTTCATCTTACTCATGAACAACTAAGAATAATCAACCACAAGATAGAAGCCAATCATGTAAGTTACTTCACAATGTGTCTATTTACTGCCAGTCATGTAGGTAACGTCTCTCTCCGTGTTAAACTTAAAAAATCATTCATATAAGTAACTCAACATTCTGCCCGAATTGTCTCTCCTAATCTGTTCACAATCTAAACTTTCTTAGTTCTAAATCTTTCCCCTACCTAAACTTACTCTCTCCAAATCTTTCCCCTACCTAAACTTACTCTCTCCAAATCTTTCCCCTACCTAAACTTACTCTCTCCAAATCTTTCCCCTACCTAAACTTACTCTCTCCAAATCTTTCCCCTACCTAAACTTACTCTCTCCAAATCTGTCTCTGACGTAATCTTGCTCTGTCCTAAACTGTTTTATACATAAACGTTCTCTGTTCTAAACTGTCGTCGACCTAAACAGCCTCTAACCTAAATTGTTCTTAGTCTTCAACTGTCTCTATGCTAATCCATCCTCGACTTAAACATTATCTGTCGTCAGCAGCCTCCAATCTAAACTAACGGTCCTAAGCTGCCTCCAATCTAAACTATCTGTCCTAAACTGTCTTTATCCTAAACTATCTCTGACTTAAACTGCCTGTTCTAAACTGTTACCAACCTTAACTATCCTTATCATAAGCTGTCCATGATCAAAACTGTGTATTTCCTAAACTGACTAAACATAAACTGTCTTTCCAAATCTGTCCCCAACCTACGGGAGCCGGTCGGCCGAGAGGACAGCACACTGGACTTGTGATCCTGTGGTCCCGGGTTCGATCCCGGGCGCCGGCGAGAAACAATGGGCAGAGCTTCTTTCACCCTATGCCCCTGTTATCTAGCAGTAAAATAGGTACCTGGGTGTTAGTCAGCTGTCACGGGCTGCTTCCTGGGGCTGGAGACACTAAAAAAAAACGAAATCATCTCAAGATAACCTCAAGATAACCTAAACTATCTTTTCCAAACTGTTCCTGCCCAAAGCCGTGTCTGTCCTAAACATTCCCCAACCTAAACTGTCTATATGATAAACTGTTTCTAACCTAAATACTTAAAACTATTTGTCCTTACCTGTCTCTGCCCTAAACTGTTTCCGAGTCCTCCATCATGTCTTAGAAAATAGTAATAATACTGTAATGCTTTTAAGCCAGTAACATTGTCAGGAAAATAATAACCGTTATCAGTTACATATTGTTATAATTGTTGTCCAGGTTATGAATGGTGTTATGATAATTGTCCAGGTTATGAATGGTGTTATGATAATTGTCCAGGTTTTTGTGAATGTTATTATAATTTTTGTCCCGGTTGTGAATGATTATATAATTATTATCCATGTTGTAATTGATGTCCTGTTGTGGCTGATGTAATTTTTATTTTTCAGACTGAATTATGTTATAATTGTTATCCTATTTGTGGATGATGTTATAATTATTTTCCTGGTTGTGACCGATACTATAATTGTTGTCCAGGATGAGAATGATGGTTATAATTCTTGCCTTGTTTGTTATTGATGTTACAATTGTTATCAAGTTTGTGAAAGATACCATCATTGTTGACCAGGTTATAAATGTTCCTTAAATTGCTGTTCTGATTGTAAATGATGTTAAAATAGTTGTCCACGGTATGAATGATAATTGTCGTCCAGGTTGTGAATGATGTTAAAATAGTTGTCCACGGTATGAATGATAATTGTCGTCCAGGTTGTGAATGACGTTAAAATAGTTGTCCACGGTATGAATGATAATTGTCGTCCAGGTTGTGAATGATGTTAAAATTATTGACCTGGTTTTGAAAGATGTAATAATATTTGTCCAGGTTGCGAATGGTTATGATAGTTGTTTAGGTTGTGAATGATGCTATAGTCCATGTTATGAATTGATGTTTAATTGTTGTCAAGGTTCTGCATTTATGTTATAATCATCGTCCAGGGGTGTGAATAAAGTAAAAAATATTGTCTAGGGTGTCAATGATGTTATAATAGTTGTGCAGGTTGTGAATTATTTTAAAATAATTGTCTAGGATGTGAACGAGGTTTTTAATAGTTATCCAGGTTGTGAATGATTTTATAATAGTTGTCAGGGTTGTGAATGTTGTTATAATAGCTATCTAGATTATAAATTATAATATAATTGGTTGTCCAGATTGTGAATGATGATAATTGTTTCCAGGTTGTGATGATCAACGCCTTCGCAGGAGCGGGCAAAACTACAACCTTGTGCCGGTTGTGCCAGGAGCGACCACACACCAAGTTTCTCCTGCTCCTCCCCACTAAGTCACTCCAGGAACAATGTTCACAAACATTCCCCATCAATGTTACTGTGAACACTTTTCGGTCCTTGGCTTTTGCCCACATTGGCAGACGGTAAGTTGTGTCGGCACCATATTTAGCAGACTGTAGGTTGTGCTCCGACCATTGTAGGCAGACTGTAAGTTGGGCTGCCACTATTGTTGGAAGATGGTATGTTGTGCCGCCACCGTTGTTGGCAGAATGTAAGTTGGGCTGCCACCGTTGTTGGCAGAATGTAAGTTGGGCTGCCACCGTTGTTGGCAGAATGTAAGTTGGGCTGCCACCATTGTTGGCAGACTGTAAGTTGGGCTCCGACTCTTTATGGGAGACTGTAAGTTGTGCTGCCACCATTGTTAGCAGACTGTAAGTTGTGCTGCCACCATTGTTAGCAGACTGTAAGTTGGGCTCCGACTCTTTATGGGAGACTGTAAGTTGTGCTGCCACCATTGTTAGCAGACTGTAAGTTGTGCTGCCACCATTGTTAGCAGACTGTAAGTTGTGCTGCCACCATTGTTAGCAGACTGTAAGTTGGGCTGCCATTATTGTCGGCAGATTGTCATTTTGGCTGCCACCACAATAAATATTTGCTGTGTAGATACACTCACTTTACAGCATCACACTTCATCTCTATTGCTGGTGTTACATGTTCTTAACAACACACTCAACACTGATGTCGAGTGTTCGATCGTCTTCCATTTTGGCTGCCAAAATGTTATAGTTAATTTTAACTTCCCGAAATAACAGTTGTTGCCAGTTGTATTGAATTAACCTCCTGCAGATATGCAGGTTCAAAATGAACCTGGATATCTGCAGGAGGTTCTGCATATCTGCAGGAGGAGGTACATTTTCCCGCCCCAAAGACCTCATCGATATTTTGTAACTTTACGTTACAGTGTTTTCAAGAAAATAATTTCATAAGATTCCTAATTCTCTTTTCTTTATGTATTTCTATGTAATGTAAAAGTCTTTACCTTGTAAGAAATTAAACAACAAAAATTCTAAATGTTTGGTAAGGAAGAAAATGTCGTTCCAACATGTTTTTTTCTTTTGGTTTTCAGATTTTCCTCGATTAATAAACTGGTGGAAACATTGAGATTCAACGATATATTCAATTTCCTCGACATAAGGATTGACGGAGGAATCGGGTAAGACCAACAACTGTAATGAACAGCAGGATGTGATACGGTCATTGTAATACATTATTGCTCTCAACCAATATAGTCATTGTAATACATTATTGCTCTCAACCAATATAGTCATTGTAATACATTATTGCTCTCAACCAATATAGTCATTGTAATACATTATTGCTCTAAAGCAATATAGTCATTGTAATACATTATTGCTCTCAACCAATATAGTCATTGTAATACATTATTGCTCTCAACCAATATAGTCATTGTAATACATTATTGCTCTCAACCAATATAGTCATTGTAATACATTATTGCTCCCAACCAATATAGTCATTGTAATACATTATTGCTCTCAACCAATATAGTCATTGTAATACATTATTGCTCTCAACCAATATAGACATTGTAATACATTATTGCTCTCAACCAATATAGTCATTGTAATACATTATTGCTCTCAACCAATAACCCAATAACCGGATTTAACTGTTGATCAGCAAGCACTAGATTTGTTGTGTGAACGTCTATTATAATTCATTTTTCCAGGTAATTATGTTTTTTAGATTTAGGACACTACAACAATTTCCTTTGAATTTATTATATGAATAACTATTGTCGTAAGTGTGAGAGCAGACTTTCGTAACTCATGTCCCAAAATTAAGAGCAGATCGTCGTAACCCATGCAGTAAGTGTGAAAGCAGACCGTCGTTACTCATGCAGTAAATGTGAGAGCGGACCGTCGTAACTCATGCAGTAGGTATAAGATCAGACCGTCGTAACTCATGCAGTAAGTGTAAGAGCAGACCGTCGTAACTCATGCAGTAGGTATAAGATCAGACCGTCGTAACTCATGCAGTAAGTGTAAGATCAGACCGTCGTAACTCATGCAGTAAGTGTAAGAGCAGACCGTCGTAACTCATGCAGTAAGTGTAAGAGCAGACCGTCGTAACTCATGCAGTAAGTGTGAGAGCAGACTGTAGTAACTCATGCAGTAGGTGTAAGGGCAGACCGTCGTAACTCATGCAGTAAGTGTAGGGGCAGACCGTCGTAACTCATGCAGTAAGTACATGAGCAGACCGTCGTAACTCATGCCGTAGGTGTAAGAGCAGACCGTCGTAACTCATGCAGTAGGTGTAAGGGATGACCGTCGTAACTCATGAAGTAGGTGTAAGAACAGACCGTCGTAACTCATGCAGTAGGTGTAAGGGATGACCGTTGTAACTCATGCAGTAAATGTAAGGGCAGACCGTCGTAACTCATGCAGTAAGTACATGAGCAGACCGTCGTAACTCATGAAGTAGGTGTAAGAACAGACCGTCGTAACTCATGAAGTAGGTGTAAGAACAGACCGTCGTAACTCATGCAGTAGGTGTAAGAACAGACCGTCGTAACTCATGCAGTAGGTGTAAGGGCAGACCGTTGTAACTCATGCAGTAAATGTAAGGGCAGACCGTCGTAACTCATGCAGTAAGTACATGAGCAGACCGTCGTAACTCATGCAGTAGGTGTAAGGGCAGACCGTCGTAACTCATGCAGTAAGTGCAAGGGCAGACCGTCGTAACTCATGCAGTAAGTATATGGGCAGATCGTCGTAACTCATGCAGTAGTTGTAAGAGCAGACCGTCGTAACTCATGCAGTAAGTACATGAGCAGACCGTCGTAACTCATGCAGTAGGTGTAAGGGCAGACCGTCGTAACTCATGCAGTAAGTGCAAGGGCAGACCGTCGTAACTCATGCAGTAAGTATATGGGCAGATCGTCGTAACTCATGCAGTAAGTATATGGGCAGACCGTCGTAACTCATGCAGTAAGTGTAAGGGCAGACCGTCGTAACTCATGCAGTAAGTATATGGGCAGACCGTCGTAACTCATGCAGTAAGTGTAAGAGCAGACCGTCGTAACTCATGCAGTAAGTGCAAGGGCAGACCGTCGTAACTCATGCAGTAAGTATATGGGCAGATCGTCGTAACTCATGCAGTAGTTGTAAGAGCAGACCGTCATAACTCATGCAGTAATTGTAAGAGCAGACCGTCGTAACTCATGCAGTAGGTGTTAGAGCAGACCGTCGTAACTCATGCAGTAAGTGTAAGGGCAGACCGTCGTAACTCATGCAGTAGGTGTAAGAGCAGACCGTCGTAACTCATGCAGTAAGTGTAAGGGCAGACCGTCGTAACTCATGCAGTAAGTGTTAGGGCAGACCGTCGTAACTCATGCAGTAAGTATATGGGCAGACCGTCGTAACTCATGCAGTAGGTGTAAGAGCAGCCCGTCGTAACTCATGCAGTAAGTGTAAGGACAGACCGTCGTAACTCATGCAGTAAGTATATGGGCAGACCGTCGTAACTCATGCAGTAGGTGTAAGAGCAGACCGTCGTAACTCATGCAGTAAGTGTAAGGGCAGACCGTCGTAACTCTTGCAGTAAGTGTAAGGGGAGACCGTCGTAACTCATGCAGTAAGTATATGGGCAGACCGTCGTAACTCATGCAGTAAGTGTAAGGGCAGACCGTCGTAACTCATGCAGTAAGTACATGAGCTGACCGTCGTAACTCATGCAGTAGGTGTAAGAGCAGACCGTCGTAACTCATGCAGTAAGTGTAAGGGCAGACCGTCGTAACTCTTGCAGTAAGTGTAAGGGGAGACCGTCGTAACTCATGCAGTAAGTATATGGGCAGACCGTCGTAACTCATGCAGTAGGTGTAAGGGCAGACCGTCGTAACTCATTATACCCATTTAGAAAAAAATAAAACAAGTAAATTGAACGAAGAATAGTGTTCGCTGTACATTCGAAGAAAACAAATAGCAGAAGAAGTCAAACACACCACCCTACCCTATGAACGACAAGGAAGACTGTGTAGAGAAATAGAAACGATCGAGCTAAAGATACAAGAATCGTATAATATCCAGGCGAGGCAAAGATTTGTGAAAGGTCAATACTTTTTCTAGTATGCTAAAACAAGACCAAAAACGTTATCAAGCATTTAACCCTTACGCAAGGTAGATGGAATTTTCCCAGATGACAACAAAGAAATCTTTAAATACTTAAGATGCAGTAGGATTCTGTTTTCACTAGCAATGAACATGCTGAAGAACGATAATCCAAACGAATACATCATGAACTTGATATCAACATCAAATCATACATCAGATGCCACCCTAACAACATTGGACCTTGACGACCAGACCACACACTAGAATATGAAGGGACGACGACATTTCAGTCCGTCTTGGACCATTCTCAAGTCGATTGTGAGAATGGCAATCGACTTGAGAATGGTCCAGGACGGACCGAAACGTCGTTGTCCCTTCATATTCTAGTGTGTGGTCTGGTCACCATACTTTAGCCACGTTATTGTGATTCATCGCCTGCATCATTGGACCTGAACCATACACAGCATGTTCACACTCTCAGCACTACGATTAGATTCCCGGTACTCTATATTCATCAAGAATTGCAAAAGACCACTATCATAGATCGTAAATATTATTTGGACACAGCCTAGATATTGGTGTCATTGTAACACCACTATAAATATAAACTAATAATGTAACACTACTACTCATGCGTAACACCACCATACAGTACCACTAATGGTTACACTGCAACCAAAGGTACCCAAAAAGAAAATGCTACACAGGATTAACTACACTGCAACCATCTGCCTTGTCCATTAATTATATCAAGCAATGAGGCAAGAAACATTGCTTGACTTGGAGAGTCCTTTTTCTTTAACTGACATTTATTATGTGACGGTTGTTAGCAAACTATATCCAGAGGCTAAGAGGATCCAACAATTGATACAGACGAAAAGTTTAACATGAATTTATTGAGAACAAATTATGAAATTCACCAACTATAAATCCCTACTTTAACACTAGCAATACTGGCAATTGTTACAGGATCCAGATTTGGAAAGATCACTCTCACTCAGATTTGGAAAGATCACTTCAGATCACTCTCTGCCTCTCAGTCTGGTGGATTCACTCCGTTTCCTGAGGCTTGCCTGATGACCTGCAGCCTCACACTGCCTCTGACACTCCAGCACTCTCTCTCCTACCTATCATAGAGGGGTATATACACAACTGAATCAGGAAGAGGGGGGGGGGGGGTGGCGTTTTACACTGTTGTGGGAAAGTCTGGTGTGGACCTGTTCCCAGCTCATTCAGCCTACTCGGAATAAAGTGTTTTGCAAACCTAAATAGTTGGTCAGCACATCAGGGCGTCAGCTTCCCATGATGTGCAAAAAAGCACTCAAGATGTACCATTCAGTTGTTTGTCAAGACTATCAGGATTATTCATAAACAGGAACAAGCTGACTAGGGAGGAGCCAGAAAATATTTCAATTAACTCTAGCTGAATAAGGTCATAGGCTGACCTTACCAGGATGTTCCCATGGTGACTCATTGGTGTACTCTCTGCGTGTTACAATACTCCCTAACAACCGTCACGTAATAAATGTCAGTTACAGAAAAAGGACTCTCCAAGTCAAGCAGTGTTTCTTGCCTCATTGCTTGATATAGTTAATGGACAAGGCAGATGGTGGCAGCGTAGTTAATCCTGTGTAGCATTTCCTTGGAAGGGTACCTTTGGTTCCAGTGTAACTATTAGTTGTACTGTATGGTGGTGTTACAAATGAGTAGTAGTGTTACATTATTAGTGTATATTTATAGTAGTGTTACATCATCCCAGACATGCCTAAAATAGCAGAGATCACCCCACTCTCCAAAGGAGGTAGTAAAGCAGCTACAAAAGAATTATTGACCGATAACAAACCATCATAAAAACTCTTGAGAGCTAGGAAGAAAGATTACAAAGCACAACGATTTACAGCATTTACATAATACTGGAAAACATGGGGTTCAGAACAGGAAGCTACTGTATCTCTCAGTTGCTAGACCGCCATGATTATGGTCTTAGATCCCACAGAAGACAAACCAAATTCAAATATAATATTCTCAGATTTCGTGAAAGCTAACACGCGTGACCATTGTGTTACTGAACACAAAGTTCACAAATCCACCATGTAGTGCTATGTCCACCAGGGTATTATGCTTGTTCCTATACTTTTTCTCATCCTCATATCGGACATAGAGACACAAACTATAGCTCCGTATCAACCTTAGCAGATGACATTAGGATTTTCATGGAAGAAAGACTTTTTTTCTTTCAGAGGAAAGAGCAAACCTCTAATCTTATGCAAATCAGGTCTTTCAATGGGCCACAGAAAATAATATGTTGGTAAATAGAAATGAGTTCCTGTGCTATGAAAAAAACGAAACTATATTAGGACACTGGGTTTTATTTCTGGGAGCGTTAGCAATAAAACATTTAATTTCATCGGTACACAGAATCAACATTAATTTAACTGAACGCGTTCAGCGATGGACGACAAAGTTAAACCCGGGATTTCAAAACCCATATGAAGAGAAATTAAAAAGGTACAATTTACATTCTATCTGACAGGCGAGGAGTTACGAATGACTGGATTGAAGTGTTCAAGTATAATAAGTGTTCAATGGGTATAACAAGGGGGATATTAAATAACACACAATAGAACACAAAACATTGGATATAAATTGTGTACCCCTTCTCAATAAATTATGTACACCCTCCCAATAACTTGTGTACACGTTCCAAACAACTTGTGTACACGTTCCAAACAACTTGTGTACAACATCATCTCAATAACTTGCATACACCCTCGCAACTTTTGTTCATTTATGCACTAACTTGTATATACCCTCGTAATAACTTTGTTCACCCTTCTAATAATTTGTGTACACTCTCTTAATGACTTGTGTACAGTCTCTTAACAAACTGAGTACACTTTCCTTAAACACATATATAAACTCTCCCAATAAATTTTGTCCACTTTCCCAATAATTTGTACATCATCCCAATATCGTATGTGCACTCTCCTAATAACTTGTGTACATTCTGCCTATAAGTTTTGTATACTCCCAATAACTTGGGTACACACTATCTTTATATCTTGTCTACACTCCCAATAACTTGTCTACTCTTCCCCAATAACTTGTCCATGCTCTCTTAATAACTTAAGTATACTCACAATAACTTATATACACTCTCCCAATAATTGTTGTACACTTTTTTAATAACTTATATAGGTTTTCCCAATAACTTGTGTAAACTCCTGAATAATTTGTGCACACTCTTCCAATATCTTGTGAACACACTCTCAATAACTCAATGTGCACTTTCCAAACAACTTGCAGAAATTGGTCTGCTGACTTAATAAGAAGCACAGTTAATTGCTTCGTGAGTTGCGCGGACGAGTACATCACCCTGCACCACGTCCCCGACGTTGGCAATAATTTGTTCGTCACGAACAAAGAGAAATGGGAGGTTAGTCCAATATGTTGGTGAGTGTGTAATGTAGTGTGTATGTTGAGTCCTTGTGGAGTGTTTGTCCAATATGTTGGCGAATCTGTAATATAATGTGCATGTTCAGTCCATATAGAGGGTTAGTCCAATATGTTGGTGAGTGTGTAATGTAGTGTGTATGTTGAGTCCTTGTGGAGTGTTTGTCCAATATGTTGGCGAATCTGTAATATAATGTGCATGTTCAGTCCAATATGTTGGTGAGCTTGTAATATAATGTGTAGGTTCAGTCCATGTATAGGATTATTCATATATGGTGGTGAGTCTGTAATATAATTTACAGGTTACCACGTTGTGGGCTTCTTAATTGCCAAACTATTCAGGTAATTATAGGTAATTCAGATAATTATCAAGTAAAACAGCAGACACCCCCAGTGGTGCCACCTTCGCTGACACTATAACAATACCAGTACCCTCAGTAAGGAATCACCCGGACTCGTATTTAATTGTGAGGGAGAAGTTACACGTCACAGATTTGAGAACTACAGACTGAGGCACTCACCTGTCATTATGAGCTCTCTCCCTAAAGTGAGCTACAGGTGACTTAATCTTTCCCTCACTTTACTCAGGTGTCCTATCAAACAGTTCCCATCGTTATCTATCTACATTAAATAACTGGCAAATCTTGTATCTTACCTTTCACTTTAATTAACTGGCAGATCACCTCCACGTTCCTAGGGCCCCCTAGAGCAGGTAAGCAGGGAATGGAAGGCAGGGGCGAAGTCGAAGAGGGGAGAAACAGATCTGTGGTTCAATCACCGTAGATAATAAGACTTGTAGCTGATGCTGTGGTTTGGTGGTAGAGTGAAATTTACATGGATGCTTGCTGATGTGTCTTGCAGGAGACCGGGCTTCTCGTCGCGGTTCTGGTGGTGTTCTTCGCTTCTACTGGTCTTCTTTTTTTATTGATGATATCATCAGGCTCGGATCGTTGGTCTTCTTCTTCCTGGGCTTATTGGCCGGTCCGTTGGTCTAACTACGTGTTGTCATGGTGGTGCTGTCGTTGGAGATAGTGTCTAGAAGGACACAACCTCCTTGCCACTTCATGGACACTACCGCAGGTCCTGCATGGATACTTCACCGCAGGTCCTGCAGCAGATGTAGTAAGGTGGAATAAAGGCAGATGACGATGGATGAGAATGAGAAGGTGTCGGAGCCTGGGTGGCTTGCGATACAGTTGCAGAAGGAGAGGGCGCTGCAGCTGTTGGCAACCAGGGAAGGAAATCTTCAGTTGAGTAGGGGCACTTCCGTGGAGATGTTGATCCAGCCGAGATTTCCTCATCCGATGAATCGGCTGACTCATAGCAGAGGCGATGAATCTTGAATTTACCTGAGGCTGACTAATAATAGTATCTTCGTTGAGGACAGGAAGCTGACGGCTTGACTGAGGTTGACACCGCAGTCACCCTCTCCTGACAGAACCTTGTTATGGTACTTCCTTTACCAAGATACTAGAACTGTACCGTTCATAATGTAGTGACGAGTTGCGTGTGCCTCACCAACTCCACACTTGCAAGTGACGTCTTAACCAATGACAGAGCTTCTGCTCGTGACGCGTCACAGCCTTGCTCCTCCCTAATTGGCCTCTGACGACATCACCAAATTCCTGTCTCGATGGGAAATTCCCATGTCACCACCTACCTGCTCACTTAATATGTTACTCAGTAACACACAAAAATGCACCCAAAACGTGAATCTTCACTCTCATGTGACTTTAGTTTATGCTAAAGACCACGCTATTCATCAGTTATCAGTTAATATTATTTTTAGATGGGGAATAATTCCCACCCAAGGCAGAATATAGGTCATGAGGCCACTGGGATTCACAATGTGTGAATCCAATATGAGGGTTAGTCCAATATGTTGTTGAATCTGTAATATAATGTGCAGATTCTGTCCATGTAGAAGGCTAGTCCAATATGTTGGTGAAGCCACATTGGACAAATACCCTCTTTTACTTGACAGAATTTGTGGAGCTACACCTTTCTCTAAGTAGCGATGAGTTGCGTGTGACCTCTCCGACTTCTCACTTGCAAGTGACATCTTCACCAAGCACAGAGCCTCTACACACAACACGTCCTTGCACCTAAGTGGCAAGTAATTACCTTACTAAGGTGGGCTCATGAGCCCATGGTATAGCGAGTTTGCAAAGGAAAAGAGATTATAGCAAAGACCTACCAGAAAAGTGGACCCACACTATCTAGCTTATCTCATCAAACTCTTAATCTTATTATTTTATGTGAATGCAGACCCGATGCTGAGTAGTGTAGTGTTGTTAACTGCCGTTGTGGTGGCATGGGATGTATTATGGTGTCTGGCTCCTTCAGCTCGTGTTGCGAAGGTGTGACATCACACTTCACTAACAGTTTATGGCAAGACACACTTTAGTCTCTTTAAACAATGAGTCTTAATGCTTGTACACTTTTATGTGTAGTTTACACCACCATACAAAGGTCCATATATATATATATATATATATATATATATATATATATATATATATATATATATATATATATATATATATAAATATATATATATATATATATATATATATATATATATATATATATATATATATATATATATATATATATATAAAACGGCAAACTCAGTGGGTATAACAGTGGTGTGCCTTTCTTGTGGTGCTGGAGTGTTTACTCTAGCCACAGTCTAGACACTAGTTAAATCAACACCAAAGTGGGTATAAGCACTCAACCTGTTTTAAAGATCGCTTTATGCAATCGTTAACCAAACCTATCTGGTTAAACAATTATTTAATGATTATATATATTTATTTTAGAGTATTACCATAATATGCTTACAGCCACTGGATGGCTATAAGATTCACATCCTGGTATGGAACCCATTACAGATGCCTCCCTGGGGTGATGTCTTAAAAATGGTGGTCATTTGCTGACTAGACATTCTCTGTATCCTGGGAGGGTTTGGCTTTGTTCTATAAATAGCTAGACATGAGCCATGTGCGCTCTCATAGACCATGTAACTCAGACATGTCATACTCTGTGATGGAAATTTTCCACACACTTACCCTGTTGCAATTGAGAAGTATACTTGCCCTGAAACACTGGTGAAGTATACTTACCCTGAAGCCCTAGTGAAATGTATTTACACAGAAACACAGGTGAAGTATACTTAATGTGAAATATTAGTGAAGTATACTTAATGTGAAATATTAGTGAAGTATACTTACCCTGAAGTACACTTACCCCTTGAAACGATAGTGAAGTATATTTACCCTGAATAGAGTAGAGTAGCACATTTTCCCTTAAGCACTAGTGGAGCATACTTTCCTTTAAGGGATAAAGGAGCATACTTTACCCTAATAAACACTTTAGGTATATGCTATAACTTAATCTCTAGAGAAACATACTTTCCCTTAAGGACTAGTGAAGAATGCTTTCCCTAAGCGCTCTCTAGAAAAGTTTCCCTTTAATTTCACACATTGATGCAAGGTCAAGTCTAGACGCTGTACCTGGAAGACACAGAGAGGATAACTGACCAAAGAAGTACTTTGTATTTATATTTTAACTTTATATTGTCAGATCCAGTTACTTGCCGAGTTAGTGTGGAAGGAGATGAACAGGTGCTCGGAGAGGCAACTAATCCCCATGACACAGGTGAGTGGGTTATGGACAGTGTTGTAACAGGTGCTCGGCCAGGCTGCAGGTGTCCATGAGTAAGGTGAGTGGGGTTATGGACAGTGTTGTAACAATTGCTCGGCCAGGCTGCAGATGTCTATGACACAGGTGTGGGAATTATGGACAGTGTTGTATCACATCTTCATCAAGTAGGAAGTCACTTGTCCGGAGACGTTTACTGGAACAGTGTAAATGCAACTGACATATTTTTCATTGTTACACATGTGATAGCTGCAGACGAAGAGACACAATAACGTTGCCGAAGATATGATGACCAAATCACACATCAGAATATGGAGAAACGACGATATTTCGGTCCTTCTAGGACCATTATCAAGTCCTATAAAAGAAGAGATTACATTATGAAAATTGCGCCACCTCAGAGATGGCACGGGTCCCCGCTCATCTTAAATAACAAACAACCTCTACCAACAGTAAAAAATGTTGTTTGTTGTTTTAGATTCAGCTTGTTCCAAAAAGTTCCAAGTTGCATGGGCTATAGTGAGCCTGTAGTGGACTTACCTGGTATAGGAACGGGGCTGCAACTGACGTTGTAGGTGTTTGGAGTGATTTTTATAAAGAAGAGAGTTTTGTTGTTGTTGTTTAGATTTAGTTACTCCAAACAAAATGTCCATGTAGCATGGGCTACAGTGAGCCTGTAATTGAGTTCGTTTATTCGTGATAATTTTGTTACTCTGATAAGTGGGTCAAAGTTTAAAATGGAGGGGGGTTCCTTCTTTTCCCGTTTCTTTTTCGTTTCTGTTTTAGCGCACTGGGTTTAGTAATGTTTTAATAGCATAATCTTCATGGCGGATGTAGATGCACAGTGTTCACTACTGTGTCCCATTCTTCAACTGGTTTTCTAATCATTGTAGTCACTGTGGAATTTGCATCTAATGCAGCTGCTGTCGTTGGATTAATGTGGAGTTTGATGCACACAGCTTCAGTTGCTTCACATTCCAGAAAGTAATGCAATAGTGGCGCCTCTAAATATCTTCCACAGATATGACACTCATTAACTATTGGGTTTATTATCTACCAGCAGCACTTGTAACCAAGTCTGAGTCGGTGCATGGCTACTGCAAAGTCTGTGGATATCGTTTTGTCAGGCTTGAAAGAGCCTGACAAACAACCCAGTGGCTTGTTCATACCAATCGCAGTGGATTTTCCTTCAGCTACTTTGGCTCTGTGGCGACTTTTGACAGATGGGAGTATTTTCTTCTTGATTTGCTCCTTAATCAATGAAAAACTGGTCCATTTCAAGTCCACTTTCTCTAGAATCTTGACCAGATTATCCGTCCATGCACTTGTTCTATATTGAAGGTTTCTGTGAAACGATCTGTGTATGCTATCTTTGATTGACATTCTGGCGATGGTTCCAACAAGTTTTGCTGTTATGGTGGCTATTCTTTGTTTGATCCTGTTTCCTAAGTCTGGTTAGTTGGTTTCCATTCTTAGATTCTCTTGACTGGCCCATAGAGGTGTTCTCAGCGTTGTTCTGAGGGCATAATTTTGTGACACCTCGAGTTTCTCCCCTTGGTTATCATAGAAGGACGTAAAAACAGGGGCAGCGTAATCATTGAGTGACCTAACTGCTTGAACGTAGTACATTTTGAGTATTGGCATAGTTGCACCATTTCCAAGACTTGTCAGGGAGCGCAAAGCTGTTTCTGGCTTTGCAACGTTGCTGAAGATATTAAATTTCTTGAGTGAATTTCAAATGGCTGTCTATTATAACTCCAAGGTATTGAAAAGAGGTAACCCACTCAATTTCATGTCCTTGTATTGCGAGTCTGATGTCTTGAGTTATTTTAACGGCCATTGCTTTGGTTTTATTACTGTTTATTTTACTGTTTTGCATTCCGCTTCCCCGCTGACGATGTTTAGGCATTTTTGTGCATAATTCCTAGTGCCTTTGACATTGATAATGGCCACAAAGTCGTCTACATAGTTAGGCAGTTTGGCGTTTGGTAACTAGAGCTTCATGATTTGATCCATGAGACAGTTGAAGAGGAAAGGGTCTAGTATTCCTCCCTGCGGAGTCCCATTTTCCAGCCTCTTTGAGGAGCTTGGCTACTACCCGGGATCCAATCCTCTTATCCTTCTTGGTCTCCTGACCATGTCACCTTTATTTCCGACTGCCAATGCACCTGCAGTGATGTCTTCTATGGAATTATGATCAGGTGTCCTTTCTGCAATCCTGATATTATTCTGAGAACTGACGTTGTTATTAATTGACCTGTTCATCTGGATGCTATCCCTCATAACATTCTCCATACTCATAGGAACAAGGCTAATGGGACTACTTACATTCATCCATTTATTAAGATATAATTTTAATTCAATTAGAATCATTTGTCTAGTAAAGCCATCCTCCGAAGTATACCTTTTGTTACCAGCGAAAGTAACCAGAATATTTATTATAACCCCCTTTGAACTACCCCTTCTTTTTCTTATATTATTACTTTTATAGATTATTTCACAATCGACAAGAAAATGGTCCAGGATGGACCGAAACGTCGTCGTCCCTTCCCTTTCTAGTGTGTGGTTTGGTCAACATATTTCAGCCACGTTATTGTGACTCCTCGTCTGCATTATTTCACACTTCTTAAAATCTATATTGTGATTCTCTTTCCCAACTCTAGTTTGCTACAGCACTGTTACCAGCCACGATTCTACATGCTTACTTGTGTTCTTCAAATCTGATCTCACGTTTTCACTCTGTTTCCCCGACATGGACAATCTCTACAAAGTAATATATAAACGCCTCATGGATTTCTATCAACTCCTGCTCTATTGTTAAAAACCCTTTCCATAATTGTGTATGGGGTAACTGAAAAGGATTTTATGTCTTGAATCAATTATGTTATAGGTGAGTTTACTTAAAAGAGGATTATATGGAAGTTTCAAAAATATTTTCTGCTCAGGATTTCAAGGCCGTCTTCTAGTTTTAGTGTAAAGTATGCCTTTAGCTTTACTGTGTGCTATTTCAATGAACCAAGAGCTATAATCTAAACTCCAAAACAAATCTCATAAAAGTTCGGGTTCTAGATAAGAGGGGCCACAAGTCCTATATGGTCTAAGATAAAGTCCTGTGAGTCGGAGCACGACGGACCGAAACGTCGCAGTTTCTTCATCTTCTGATGTGTGGTTTGTTAATCACATCTGATAGATGGTACATTTTTCCATTGTTACTCATCTGATAGTTGACATGAGTTTAATTGTTACATATCTAATAGTTAATTTATTTTACATTGTTGCATATCTATTAGTTTGCATATTTTCTATCGTTATATATCTAATAGTTCACATATTATCTATTGTTACATATCTAATAGTTCACATATTTTCGATCGTTATATATCTAATAGTTCACATATTATCTATTGTTACATATCTAATAGTTCGCATATTTTCTGTTGTTACTCATCTAATAGTTCGCATATATTCTGTTGTTACTCATCTAATTCTCATTTTTACTGGTTCGGTAACAGGGTTGTTGATTTGTTGAACCAATTACCGTGTAACATAATAGAAGTAGGAACCCTTGATTGTTTCAAGCTTAGGTTTGACATATATATGAATAAGTTTGGGTGGATATAAATAGGACCTGCCTCGAATGGCCCAATAGGCCTTCTGGAATTACCTTCATCCTTATGTTCGTATCTTCTTAATAGATAGCATATTTTCCATTGTTACACATCTAATACATCGCATATTTTTCATTGCTACACATCTGATAGATCGCATATTTTCAATTGTTGCTCCACCTAATAGATCTCATTTTTTATATTGCTACTCATCTCATAAATCTCATATATTTCATGGTAATACATCAGATAGATGGCATATTTTTCATTTTAACATATCTGACAGATTGCATATTTTCCATTGTTACACATCTAATAGATAAAATATTTTCAATTGTTTCTTATCTGATAGATGTCATGTATTCCATTGATATAAATGTTGCAGTGAGAACACTTGTAACGGCTGTGTGTTGTCAACAGGACGGAGTGGTGAAGGCCTGGCAGCTAACCAAGCCTCGCATCCAAGGTTATGATGCGTTGTTGGTCGACGGAGCCGAAGACGCCAGTGTTGCCATGTTGGACATCCTGCTCAGGCAACACTTTGCCAAGGTCAGCAGAGTCGAGAGCAGCAGGGTAGAGAAGGAAGTGGGTAAAGTAGTAGCGGAGAAAACAGAGAGGGGGAGAGAAGAGAGTTGAGAGAGTAAAGAGTGGTAGTGGGCTGTAGAGAGAGGGGGAAAAGGTGTGTGGCCTGATTGATGAAGATTAAGCCACTCAAGAGGTGGCACGTGCCTGAATAGTCGGCAATGTGTGGCCTGGGGAGAGAGAGCAGTAGAGGGACTGAGAAAAAAGGGGTGTGGGGCGTGAACGAAGGCACTATATAGAGGGGGGAATAGTTGGAGAACTGCTGAGGAAAAAGAGCTGGAGAGAGGGCAGAGGGCTGGCGAGATGCATCTGGAAGTAAGAGAAAGAAAAGTAAGATGTCGGAGGAAGCTAGTCAGGGAGGAGAAAGGACGTGATGCTGGCTTCCAAGTTTCCTACACATTTCTGCACCCTCTTACGTAATGCTGGGTACTATTACAAGACTGCATTAAATAGGGAAGGGAGCACCCAGACAGGTATCTTCTTCTTATCTTGAGGTAATGTTGAGATGATTTCGGGGATTAGCGTCCCCGCGGCCCGGTCCTTGACCAGGCCTCCTTTTTGTTACACACTCCCAGGAAGCAGCCCGTAGCAGCTGTCTAACTCCCAGGTACCTATTTACTGCTAGGCAAGCTTCTCTGTTGCTTGGAGCGGCCTGATACCCAGAGCCCTGACACTCAGAGCCCTGACACTCAGAGCCCTGACACTCAGGCACCCCAAATTTATTCCCATAATTATAACAATGTAGAAAGGGAGCTCCCAGATGAGGACCCCTAATAAATAATCTCCGCACATTAACAAATACGAAAAACATGCAACACAAGCTGAGCAGACACCCACACAGGCTGACACTATACTATGTCACGCCGCTCACTGAACAACCGCCCGGAATCATACCAAATTTAGTGTCCCCAAAATGGGAACTCAGGACACAATAACCACCTGCTGTCATGTGTTAACACCCTCAAAGTGAGCAACCGGTCCTCCATTGAAGTTACCTTAGTTTTTCTTTTTGTCAGGTCATCAGGTCGAGGATATCAGGTCATCAGGTCAAGGATCTCTTTCACTACGAGCCCTGACACTCAGAGCCCAGACACTCAGAGTCCTGATACCCAGAGCCCTGACACTCAATTCCCTGACAAGAACAGGTGTAAAGTTGTCTAGTTTGCAAACAAGTATCGCAATCGCAAAAACGCTATAAAACTATATCTTTCGCAAACAAACAAACACAGACGACCAAATGATCCTCCATAGATCGTTTACTAGATTGATCTCTCTTGTTATTAGATAAGCTTCCTCTTTGCCGATAGGGTCTTCTTGTAAACCAACAACAGAATCATCTATCAGTTGGTCGTCGAATAGATGTAAACTCCTTAAAGCTCCCATACACGAATCTGCAAGTTTACCTCAACAAAATAATCACTTTTCATGAACCACTATAAAGTAATTAAAATAAACTCTTCCAGCACTCTCCGTCTTCAGCTGTCCCTCACTAGGAAGGGTACTTCCCTATCCAAGCGAGTCCACACTAGAAATCTTCTCCTGTAGTTGCTCACAATTAGTTGATCACCGACCACTGTTGAGCAAACATGTGTTGCTCTGGCCACTATCATGCTATGTCTTCTTAACTCACTATTATCACTTTATAATCACTACATGCACGACTAATTCATGTATATAAACTCCAAAATAAGATCAAAGGCTCTTACCACAAAATTACTGGAGTGACGTTGCTTGTTTCCCAATGTCAAGATGGCGCCTGTAGTTGACCTCTGTTCGTCGCCCACAAATTCTTCATTCGTCCATCACTGTCGGCTTCGCTATTATCAGGCTTGAGTGTCGGGTCATTAAACAGGCACCAACTCGGTTTACCTTTTCAATAGATCCCCTCCAAGAATAAACAGACCTCTTCTTAGGTCTACGACAGTAGACTACCAGGGTACGATCACCCCTTGTCTTCAGACCACCCTTCTGGTCCCACATGTCGAGACAAATGCCACAATTGCCACAAACCACAATCTTCTTGTTTCAGTAGCAGATAACTACAGAGTCCTCACCAAAACGCATTAGTCTTCTCTTCCAATATGCGGCGGATTGGGTTCTCTCTCCTTGACCTTTCGCTGGAAAGTGATGTCGACAACCCTTTACACTCGTCCCATCACCAGCGATGACGTCATCCCTGCACACGTTATTTCACCAGCGATGACGTCATCCTTGCACACGTTACGTCACCAGCAATAACGTCATCCTTGCACACGTTACGTCACCAGCGATGACGTCATCCTTGCACACGTTTCGTCACCAGCGATGACGTCATCCTTGCACACGTTACGTCACCAGCAATAACGTCATCCTTGCACACGTTACGTCACCAGCGATGACGTCATCCTTGCACACGTTACGTCACCAGCAATAACGTCATCCTTGCACACGTTACGTCACCAGCAATAACGTCATCCTTGCACACGTTACGTCACCAGCAATAACGTCATCCTTACACACGTTACGTCACCAGCGATGACGTCATCCTTGCACACGTTACGTCACCAGCAATAACGTCATCCTTGCACACGTTACGTCACCAGCGATGACGTCATCCTTGCACACGTTACGTCACCAGCAATAACGTCATCCTTGCATACGTTTCGTCAGCAGCGATGACGTCACTCCTGCACACGACACGACACGACACTAGCGATGACGTCATCCTCTTTTCCAATCTACATACTGTCGACATCTATATTATTTACTTTAATTTACTTTATTTTAAATTTAAAGTGGACTGTATTTTAATATTTACCCTGCTACCCACCAAACATTTTTGCGTTTTCTAAAGGTGCTAAAAACGTCATTTCATTGTTTTGGGCACGTTTTAAATTACGTTTAATATATCCCCCTGCTCCCATTAAATTGCTCAGAATTGCCTTAATGACTCGACAATGTCTCTTCTGTAATATCCAGCAGTAGTTTTTAATCTGCAAACTATACTAAAACATTTATTTGGATCTTCTGTAGGACCGAGTGACGAATAATTCTCACACTGCTGGATGGAGGGTGGTGAGCAGGATAAACATATCAATTGTGACAGTAGCTCTCCACATATGTCAGTTGCTTAATTTAGAAACTGTACTTGTTTACCGATCTCAAACCCATTGTTGATGTGACGACTTATACTGAATTTTGTAACTAGCTCATCAAGATTGTAACTTGCTTAGCTAAATGAATTGTGGGGTTCAGTCCCTAAGCCCATTATGTGCCGCGTAACCCTTTCCACTACCGCCCACAGGATGGGTATGGATGCATAATAAATGAACTAAACTAAGTGCTGCAGATCGGAGATCAAAGGCTATATGGGGTTCATAATAGAACCCCCTACCACACACCCACGTACGTGGTGCTGGCTGCCCACTACCATGTATTCACACACCCTCCTTCGTGGGGGCTGGCTGCCCACTACCATGTATTCACACACCCTCCTTCGTAGGGGCTGGCTGCCCACTACCATGTATTCACACACCCTCCTTCGTAGGGGCTGGCTGCCCACTACCATGTATTCACATACCCTCCTTCGTGGGGGCTGGCTGCCCACTACCATGTATTCACACACCCTCCTTCGTAGGGGCTGGCTGCCCACTACCATGCACTCACACACCCTCCTTCGTGGGGGCTGGCTGCCCACTACCATGCACTCACACACCCTCCTTCGTAGGGGCTGGCTGCCCACTACCATGCACTCACACACCCTCCTTTGTAGGGGCTGGCTGCCCACTACCATGCACTCACACACCCTCCTTCGTAGGGGCTGGCTGCCCACTACCATGCACTCACACACCCTCATACGGCTGCCCACTACCATGCACTCACACACCCTCCTTCGTAGGGGCTGGCTGCGCACTACCATGTATTCACACACCCTCCTTCGTGGGGGCTGGCTGCCCACTACCATGTATTCACACACCCTCCTTCGTGGGGGCTGGCTGCCCACTACCATGCACTCACACACCCTCCTTCGTGGGGGCTGGCTGCTCACTACCATGTATTCACATACCCTCCTTCGTGGGGGCTGGCTGCCCACTACCATGCACTCACACACCCTCCTTCGTGGGGGCTGGCTGCCCACTACCATGTATTCACACACCCTCCTTCGTGGGGGCTGGCTGCCCACTACTATGCACTCACACACCCTCCTTCGTAGGGGCTGGCTGCTCACTACCATGCACTCACACACCCTCTTTCGTGGGGGCTGGCTGCCCCCTACCATGTATTCACACACCCTCCTTCGTGGGGGCTGGCTGCCCACTACCGTGCACTCACACACCTACCTTCGTGGGGGCTGGCTGCCCCCTACCATGTATTCACACACCCTCCTTCGTGGGGGCTGGCTGCCCCCTACCATGTATTCACACACCCTCCTTCGTGGGGGCTGGCTACCCACTACCGTGCACTCACACACCCTCCTTCGTGGGGGCTGGCTGCTCACTACCATGCACTCACACACCCTCCTTCGTGGGGGCTGGCTGCCCACTACCATGTATTCACACACCCTCCTTCGTGGGGGGCTGGCTGCTCACTACCATGTATTCACACACCCTCCTTCGTGGGGGCTGGCTACCCACTATCGTGCACTCACACACCCTACTTCGTGGGGGCTGGCTGCCCCCTACCATGCACTCACACACACTTTTCTTACGTGATGCTGGCTGCCCTCTACCGTACACTTTTCCCCCGTTTTCTTACGTTATGGTGGCTGCCCTCTACCCTACACTCTGTCACCCTTCTCCTATGTGATGCTGGCTGCCATCTACCTTACACCCCGTCACACTTGTCCTACGTGATGCTGAATGCCCACTAATTTTCACTCCGTCACCCTTCCTTTACATGATGCTAGCTGCCACTCTTCCATATACTACGTCATCCTTCCCTTATATGACACTGGCTGTCGTCTTCCCTACACTTCCTCACCCTTCCCGTATGTGATGCTGGCTGCCGTTTACCCTACACTTCCTCACCCTTTCCGTAAGTGGTGCTGGCTGTCGTCTACCCTATATTTCGTCACCCTTCCCTTACGAGGCGCCGACTGAAATCTCACCTAAAACTTCTGTGCACATGCTGTCATCCCTTGACCGTTGTTATTGAATTGAGGTGTTGTTTATTTTTCAGGTGTTTGTGGGAGACTCTTACCAGCATCTGGGCCCCTCCCGAGGGACAGTCAGCGCCTTCGATAAGGTGACACCCACTCACAAGTTTTACCTCAGCCAGTCCTTCAGGTTCGGCCCCGAGGTGTCGTATGCAGCACAATGTGTTCTGGAGTCCGTCTATGGGGTTTGCAACCGGACTGTTGTCGGATCAAGAATAAAGGACTCATTTGTCCATACTCCAGATCCTCGAGTTTTTGACCCAAACTCAAAACTCAAAAGGGCTTACATAGCAAAGTCAAATTTTGAACTTTATAAAATAGCCACGGAAATATGTGAGGATTGTGAGTATATAGCAGCATCCATGACATTTGCTGGTGGGATGAGTAAGTATGGATATGACGATGTTATGGACATATATAATTTATATATAATTCAGGAGGGGCTCGCCACGAGAGAAACAGTAAATATTCAGAACCCATTAGTGGCCAAGTTCGAAACAATAGCCAGCCTAACAACCTTTGCTAAATCTGTTGAAGACCAGGATTTGCATTCCAAAATTATGATGTTCCATTACAGTGGGTCTCGGACACCCAATCACGTAACTCTGCTCACTCAGAGGTGCGGCACAGCGGCATCGGAGGCAGACATCACCTTCAGTACAATTGGCATGGCCAAAGGCCTAGAATGGGACTGGGTTATATTGAAAGATGACGCTCCCTTCGATACCATCAGGGTATCGAGACCTCCAGAGCGGAGGCTGCTTTATGTGTCATTGACGCGAGCTAAGAAGTTCTTGACCATCAACAGTGACGTTCTCTATGCCATCATTCTCGCCCGGGACCAGCTGCAAGTGTTAGTAGCGAGGGAGAGTGTTGGGGAGAATGTTAAGTGTCTGCACTGCCACGCCCCCATCATCGGCTCACCCATCCCGCTACTAATTAAGGTACCCTCGCATTTATTTTTTATATTAACTTTCTTTATAATTTTGGCTCAGAAGTAATATATATTAGTTAGGCGTTTTGTGTAATATATTACTGCTGGCTTTCAAAATAGTGATGGTATATGACTAGGTATATCAAGTGTACAGAGGAAAGTTGTCACATATATATGTGAACATACGTAATTTTGTATGTAATTTTCAGGTACTGCCATACTCCATACCTAGTTATGGTGACCGGTTTCGTGAAGGGTATTTATGCCCCAGGTGTACGATATGGGGACGTCCCAGAGTCCCTGAGTGAGTAACCCTTGTTAGTTGTGTCGTGAGTTATTAATGGTTAATTTTGCTGTTAATGATCCATTCTCTTGTTAGTGGTTTATTATGCTGGTATGTTCATGTAGTAGTTGGTTGTTCATTTATTACATTACACAGCCAGATACTGGACCTACATTACCACTGTTCACTTAGTATGATGCACAGTGTTCACCTAGTCATGATGCAAAGTGTTCACCTAGACATGATGTTCAGTGTTCACCTATCTATGATGCACATTCTTCACTTATCTATGATGCACAATGTTCACATATTTATGATACATAATGTTCACCTTGCCTTGATGTACAGTGTTTACATATCTATGCTGTTCAGTGTTAACCTCTCTATGATGTACAGAGTTCACCTATCCATGATTTTCAGTGTTCACCTCACTATGATGGACAGTGTTCAGCTATCCTTGATGTTCATTGTTCACGTATCTGATGTACAATGATCACCTAGCTATGATATACATAGTTCATTTTGTAACAATGTACTGTTACCCCAGTGTAAAATGCTAGCACTGATATATATCCATCACTTGCTCTTTCATTTCATTATCAGTCTCCTCTCTCTCGTCATCAGTCTCCCCTATCTCCTCCACTTAGCAATCAGTCTCCTTTCTATCCCCTACACCTCGACATTCGTCACCTCCTCTCCATCTCTCTCAACTCTCTCTCCTCTCTCTCTCCTGTCTCTCCACTTCGTCATTAGTTTCCTCTCTCGCCCCATTCTTTCTCATTTACCACCAAAAACGTAGCAGCTGTTTTAGTATTTAAGTTATATTGTTCTTAACTCTAGTAATTCATATATTTTCCTTTAATAATAGTATGTTGTTTCAGCTTCATGCCAGATGTGTGGACAAAGATTGAGCACGAGATTGTTCCCCGCTTGATGTTGATTACTGGGAAGCTGATGTTGATTTTTAGGAAGCTGCACTTGCGGCTTTCCGCCTTTTATCTCCAGGAAAAAATGATTCAGGTAATTAATTAGAGTTACAAAGAATAGTAAACTAATATCTGACCTTCAGAGCTTATTAGACCAATACTTGACATTCAAAGGTTGTACACTAATACCTAACATTTCAAAACTTGTAGACCAATACCTGACTTTCAAAGCAAGTAGGTCAGGTACTGAATGGTCACATCTCAAGGTCACAGGAGACCAGGTACTGAATGGTCACATCTCAAGGTCATAGGGGACAGCAACTGAAAGGTCACGTTTGTATACAAATACGAAGATTAACAGGGGCAATGGTGTCGAGTTAAGAATTATGCCAGAGAGTATAAATGTTAAACAAGTGTTTAAGTTACTAATACTATTCATATATAATTTTCACGCCAGATACAACCTTAAGGAGTTAACTTTCACCATCAAAATAGTATATAGGCTAGTTTATTTAGAAATGAGAACCATGAGGGAATGCCACTTTGTGGTCGCCCCAGATCCACCTTTCTGCCTAGAGGGACTCTGCTCGACCTGATAGTCTTGAGATTGATTGATTGTTGCCGTCGGAGGCGGCTAGTTTATTGTGCACACAAACCTGTGGCCTTCACGATCTCTGCTCGACTCTCCGGACTTTAGGGACCTCGCTCAAACCGCTGTGCTTGAGGGTCTCTGCTTGACCCAATGGGTTCGAACCACATCGCAGTGGATCTTCCTTCAGCTACTATGGCTCTGTGGCGACTTTTGACAGATGGGAGTATTTTCTTCTTGATTTGCTCCTTAATCTGTGAAAAACTGGTCCATTTCAAGTTCACTTAACCTGGTTACCTGGTTGATGGGGTTCTGGGAGCTCTTCTACTCCCCAAGCCCGGCCTGAGGCCAGACTTGGCTTGTGAGAGTTTGGTCCACCAGGCTGTTGCTTGGAGCGGCCCGCAGGCCCACATACCCACCACAGCCCGGTTGGTCCGGCACTCCTTGAAGGAAACAATCTAGTTTCCTCTTGAAGATGTCCACGGTTATTCCTGTAATATTTCTGATGCTCACTGGTAGGACGTTGAACAACCGTGGACCTCTGATGTTTATACAGTGCTCTCTGATTGTGCCTATGGCACCTCTGCTCTTCACTGGTTCTATTCTGCATTTTCTTCCATGTCGTTCACTCCAGTACGTTGTTATTTTACTGTGCAGATTTGGGACCTGTCCCTCCAGTATTTTCCATGTGTATATTATTTGGTATCTCTCTCGTCTCCTTTCTAGTGAGTACATTTCGAGAGCTTTGAGACGATCCCAATAATTTAGGTGCTTTATCTCGTCTATGCGTGCCGTATATGTACTCTGTATTCCCTCAATTTCAGCAATTTCTCCTGCTCTGAAAGGGGAAGTGAGTATTGAGCAATACTCAAGACGGGACAACACAAGTGATTTGAAGAATACAACCATTGTGATGGGATCTCTGGACTTGAAGGTTCTCGTAATCCATCCGATCATTTTTCGGGCTGACGCAATACTTGCTTGATCATGATTCTAGAGAAAGTGCCAGTAACACTTTCTCTAGAATCTTGACCAGATTATCCGTCCATGCACTTGTTCTATCTTGAAGGTTTCTGTGAAACGATCTGTGTATGCTATCATTGATTGACAGTCTGGCGATTGTTCCAACAAGTTTTGCTGTTATGGTGGCTATTCTTTGTTTGATCCTGTTTCCTAAGTCTGGTTAGTTGGTTTCTATTCTTAGATTCTCTCGACCTGTCCATAGAGGTGTTCTCAGCATTGTTCTGAGGGCATAATTTTGTGACACCTCGAGTTTCTCCTCTTGGTTATCATAGAAGGATGTAAAAACAGGAGCAGCGTAGTCAATGAGTGACCTAACTGCTTGAACGTAGTACATTTTGAGTACTGGTATAGTTGCACCATTTCCAAGACTTGTCAGGGAGCGCAAAGCTGTGTTTCTGGCTTTGCAACGTTGCTGAAGATATTAAATTTCTTGCGTGAATTTAAAATGGCTGTCTATTATGACTCCAAGGTATTGAAAAGAGGTGACCCACTCAATTTCATGTCCTTGTATTGTGAGTCTTGAGTTATTTTAACGGCCATTGCTTCGGTTTTATTCCTGTTTATTTTTACTGCTTTGCATTCCGCTTCCCCGCTGACGATGTCTAGGCATTTTTGAGCATAATTCCTGGTGCCTTTTACATTGATAATGGCCACAAAGTCGTCTGCATAGTTAGGCAGTTTGGCGTTTGGTAACTTGAGCTTCATGAATTGATCCATGAGACAGTTGAAGAGGAAAGGGTCTAGTATTCCTCTCTGCGGAGTCCCATTTTCCAGCCTCTTTGAGGAGGTTGGCTACTACCCGGGATCCAATCCTCTTATCCTTCTTGGTCTCCTGACCATGTCACCTCTATTTCCGACTGCCAATGCACCTGCAGTGATGTCTTCTATGGAATTATGATCAGGTGTCTTTTCTGTAATCCTGATATTATTCTGAGAACTGACGTTGTTATTAATTGACCTGTTCATCTGGATGCTATCCCTCATAACTCTCTCCATGCCCATAGGAACAAGGCTAATGGGACTACTTTCATTCATCAATTTATTAAGATATAATTTTAATTCTCTCTCCCTAAACTCTCTTTCTCTCTGTCTCTGTCTCTCTGTCTCTCTCTGTCTCTCTCTCTCCACTTCGTCATTAGTCTCCCCTCTCGCCTCATTCCTTCCCATTTACCACCAAAAACGTAGCAGCTGTTTTAGTATTTAAGTTATATTGTTTTTAACTCTAGTAATTCATATATTGGCTTCAATAATAGTATGTTTTTTTCAGTTTCATGGGCTATAGGTTGTGGACAAAGATTGAGTACAAGATTGCTCCCCGCTTGATGTTGATTATTGGGAAGCTGCACTTGCCGGGTTCCACCTTATTTCACCAGTTAAAAATGGTTCAGGTAATTAATTAGAGTTACAAAAAATAGTAAACTAGTATCTGACTTTCAGAGGTTATTAGACCAACACTTGACATTCAAGGCTTTGTACACTAATACCTAACATTTCAAAACTTAGTAGACCAATACCTGACTTTCAAAGCAAGTTGGTCAGGTACTGAAAGGTTACATTTCAAGGTCACAGGGAACAGCAACTGAAAGGTCACGTTTGTATACAAATACCAAGATTAACAAGAGGCAATGGTGTCGAGTTAAGATCTATGCCAGAGAGTATGAATGTTAAACAAGTATTTAAATTACTACTACTATTCCATATATAATTTTCACGCCAGATACAACCTTAAGGAGTTAACATTCACCAACAAAATAATATATGGGCTTGTTTATTTAGACATGAGAACCATGAGGGAATGTCACTTTGTGGTCGCCCCAGATCCACCTTTCTGCCTAGAGGGAATCTGCTCAACCCGATGGTCTTGAGAGACTACACACAAACCTGTGGCCTTCATGATCTCTGCTCGACTCTCTGGACTTTGGGGACCTTGCTCAAACCGCTGTCCTTGAGGGGTCTCTGCTCGACCCAATGTGTTCGAGGAACCAAGCTTAACCTCTAAACTACTGGAACTGACTAAAGAGCTTAAATCTGTATTCCCTGGAGCGCAGGCGGGAGAGATACATAATAATCTACACGTGGAAAATAGTAGAGGGGCTGGGCCCAAACCTGCACACAGAAATAACACTACAAGAGACCAGAAGGCATGGTAGGATGTGCAGAATACCCCTGTTGAAAAACAGAGGGGCAACCGGTACTCGGAGAGAGAACTCCATCAACATCAGAGGCCTAAGACTGTTCAACACGCTTCCACTACACATAAGGGGCATAACTGGCCGACTCCTCACAGTGTTCAAGAGATAACTGGATAAGCACCTTCAAACGATTCCTGATCAACCAGGCTGTGATTCGTACGTCAGACTGAGAGTAGCCGCGTCCAACAGCCTGGTTGACCAGTCCAGCAACAAGGAGGCCTGATCGACGACCGGGCCGCGGGGACACTAAGCCCCGGAAGCACCTCATGGTGAACTCAAGGTAAGGTGTTGGCCTTGAGGGGCCCAGCTCAACCCGCTGGCTTTAGGGGACCCCACTCATCCCATTTTTTTTTTAACTTGAGAGACTATGCTCTACCTTCGGACCTTGAAGGACCCTGCTCGACTCGCTAACGTTAGGGATTGTAAGTCAACCTACAGGCTATGAGAGACCCCATTGAACCTGATGGCCATACGGGATTCCGCTCGACCCGCTGACATTGATGGACTCATATCGACCTGCTTCCATTGATGAAACATTTTCACCCCCCTGGCCTTCAGGAACCCCAACTTGATCTGGTGGAATTGATGACCGCCACTATACTTGGTGACCTTGAAAGGACCCACATGGCTTGTAGACATTGAGGGACTCTGTTCGACAAGGTGGCTATAGGAAATCCTGCTCGAGTCAATGACCTTAAAAAACCCTTATCTATCAAGTGACCTTGAGGACCAGGCATGACATATCTTGTGGTTACCCTGCGCTGACTTCGAGGGTTAAGGTTCCTATAGACCGATCTCTGACCACGCCTGGCAAGACCAGTCCTCATGGAGTCTAGGATCTTGACCCAGTGGCCTTGAGGGACCTCATTCGCACCAGTTGCTTCCAGCAATTCCACAGGAACTGCTAGCTTTAAGGTACCCCACTCCATCTTGTGTTCCCTACACAATAAGCATTCGTTTGTTTTAAAACATTTGTGAGTTCTTATTACGTTTTAAAAATGTTATTTTTAATTTTCTTTTTCACGTTTGAATAATGCAAGTCCATAATGCTGTAATAAATAATTGAGAGAGAGAGAGAGAGTGCATGAGAGAGAGAAAGAGTGTGTGTGTGCGAGAGGGAGCAAGTGTGTGTGTGTGTGTGTGTATTTACCTAGTTGTGCTAGCGGGGGTTGAGCTCTGCTCTTTCGGCCCGCCTCTCAACTGTCAATCAATCAACTGTTACTACTATTTTTTCCACACACACACATACCCAGGATACAGCCCGTAGCAGCTGTCTAATTCCCAGGTCCCTATTTACTGCTAGGTAACAGGCACATGAGGGTGAAGAACACTATGCCCATTTGTTTTTTTGGTGGTTTCTTGAGATTATCTTGAGATGATTTCGGGGCTTTTTAGTGTCCCCGCGGCCCGGTCCTCGACCAGGCCTCCACCCCCAGGAAGCAGCCCGTGACAGCTGACTGACACCCAGGTACCTATCTTACTGCTAGGTAACAGGGGGCATAGGGTGAAAGAAACTCTGCCCATTGTTTCTCGCCGGCGCCTGGGATCGAACCCAGGACCACAGGATCACAAGTCCTGCGTGCTGTCCGCTCGGCCGACCGGCTCCCTGCTGCGGTGCCGGGAATTGAACCCCGGTCCTTAAGTCTACGAGTCTAGAGCGCTGTCCACTCAGCCACCACCCACACACTGTGAGAGTGGGTGGGTGGATGTGTGTCTTCCACTGTGAGAGAGAGAGTATGTGTGAGAGAGAGAGAGTGTGTGAGAGAGAATGTGTGTATGAGAGAGAGAGAGCGAGTGTGTGTGTGAGAGAGAGTGTGTGTATGAGAGAGTGTGTGACAGGGAGAAAGAGTGTGTGTGAGAGAGAGAGAGTGTGTGTAAGAGAGAAAGTGTGTGTAATTACCTAAGTGTAGTTACAGGATGAGAGCTACGCTCGTGGTGTCCCGTCTTCCAAGCACTCTTTGTCATATAACGCTTTGAAACTACTGACGGTCTTGGCCTACACCACCTTCTCACCTAACTTGTTCCAACCGTCTACCACTCTGTTTGCGAAAGTTAATTTTCTTATATTTCTTCGACATCTGTGTTTAGCTAGTTTATATCTATGACCTCTTGTTCTTAAAGTTCCAGGTCTCAGGAAATCTTCCCGATCGATTTTATCAATTCCTGTTACTATTTTGTATGTAGTGATCATATCACCTCTTTTTCTTCTGTCTTCTAGTTTTGGCATATTTAATGCCTCTAACCTCTCCTCGTAGCTCTTGCCCTTCAGTTCTGGGAGCCACTTAGTAGCATGTCTTTGCACCTTTTCCAGTTTGTTGATGTGCTTCTTAAGATATGGGCATCACACAACCGCTGCATATTCTAGCTTTGGCCTAACAAAAGTTGTGAACAATTTCTTTACTATATCGCCATCCATGTATTTAAAGCAATTCTGAAGTTAGAAAGCGTGGCATAGGCTCCTCGCACAATATTCTTTATGTGGTCCTCAGGTGATAGTTTTCTATCTAGAACCAGCCCTAGATCTCTTTCTTTATCAGAATTCCTTAAAGATTTCTCACATAATATATAGGTTGTTTGGGGTTTATGTTCTCCTATTCCACATTCCATAACATGGCATTTATTAACATTAAATTCCATTTGCCAAGTGGTGCTCCAAATACTTATTTTGTCCAGGTCATCTTGAAGGGCATGACAATCATCTAAGTTTCTTATCCTTCCTATTATCTGAGCATCATCTTGAAACATGTTCATATAATTCTGTATACCAACTGGTAGATCATTTATATAGACAAAAAACATCACTGGTGCAAGAACTGAACCCTGTGGTACTCCACTTGTGACATTTCTCCAGTCCGATACATTGCCTCTGATCACAGCCCTCATTTTTCTATCAGTCAGAAAAATTTTCATCCATGTTAGAAGCTTACCTGTCACCCCTCCAATATTTTCTAGTTTCCAGAACAACCTCTTATGTGGAACTCTGTCGAAAGCCTTTTTTAGGTCCAGATAGATGCAGTCAACCCAACCATCTCTTTCCTGTAATATCTCTGTTGGTGTTGAGTGAGAGAGTGTGTGTGTGTGAGACAGAGTGTGTGTGTATGAGACAGAATGCGTGTGTGTGAGGCAGAGTGTGTGTACTCACCTAATTGTGCTTGCGGGGGTTGAGCTCTGGCTCTTTGGTCCCGCCTCTCAACTGGTGTACAGATTCCTGAGCCAACTGGGCTCTATCATATCTACATTTGAAACTGTGTATGGAGTCAGCCTCCACCACATCACTTCCTAATGCATTCCATTTACTAACTACTCTGACACTGAAAAAGTTCTTTCTAATGTCTCTGTGGCTCATTTGGGTACTCAGCTTCCACCTGTGTCCCCTTGTTCGCGTCCCTCCAGTGTTGAATAGTTCATCCTTGTTTACCCGGTCGATTCCCCTGAGGATTTTGTAGGTTGTGATCATGTCCCCCCCCCCTTACTCTTCTGTCTTCCAGTGTCGTAAGGTGCATTTCCCGCAGCCTTTCCTCATAACTCATGCCTCTTAGTTCTGGGACTAGTCTAGTAGCATACCTTTGGACTTTTTCCAGCTTCGTCTTGTGCTTGACAAGGTACGGGCTCCTTGCTGGGGCCGCATACTCCAGGATTCGTCTTATATATGTGGTGTACAAGATTCTGAATGATTCTGAATTAATGATAATATTGAAAAGCAACTGTAGCAAAGCCAAGTACGCTTACCACAAATTGATATTCTAGTACTAGTACCTGAGTGAAGCTCCTAGGACAGGCCCCCATTAAATGTGACGGGAATGTGTTGAAGTGTAGATGTTCGGCAGTTCTCCAATGGCAGGTGTCAATGCCTAGTCACACTTACAAAAAAAAAAGATAGACTGCTTGCCTGTTTGTCTGTGGTAAAGTAAGGGAAGACACGCAAAACACAAAGTATAAACAATGAAACTTTATTTAATATAGAAAACAAATTATAAACAAAGACAATCCCTTGGCAAAGTACAGTGCAAACGAACAAGTCAAAAAATAATATAACATAAATGAATAATACGGATGAAGTTTACTGTACAATAATATAAAGTGAAAGGTGATAAATAATAAGGTGCTGAGAATATGGCGCTAGCTGCGAGACATCCACCTGATACAGCATATATCAGTTAGTCGTTCATGGCTTGAGAGCACAAGATATTCTGAAGTCAATGGCTGGTTCAAGCTTAGACATCAACTCAGGTAGATGGCGCTGAGGTGCAGTGTGCAGGTGTGCAGTCGGCGAATCACCAATCAGGAGCAGGCAGGCTGGGAAGGGTAGTTGGCTGGTTGATGACGAGCCGGCGTGGAAGGAGTGTGGAGTTGGGGGTTTGGGGTACGTTTTGCCTCCTGGTGAAAACGTTTTGTGCTACTGGTAGACGTATCTTGAAGGTAGCATCTTATACTTGTAGAATAAACGTAACTTTATGTAGGGAAGAGCAGGCTCAATTGAAAGAGATTATCGTCACAATATATATATATATATATATATATATATATATATATATATATATATATATATATATATATATATATATATATATATATATATGTATATATATATATATATATATATATATATATATATATATATATATATATATATATATATATATATATATATATAATATATATATATATATATATATATATACATATATATATATATATATATATATATATATATATATATATATATATATGTATATATATATATATGTATATATATATATATATGTATATATATATATATATATATATATATATATATATATATATATATATATATATATATATGTATATATATATGTATATATATATATATATATATATATATATATATATATATATATATGTATATGTATATATATAGTTCTTATTAAAGAACTATATATATATATATGTATATATATATGTATATATATATATATATATATATATATGTATATATATATATATATATATGTATATATATATATATGTATATATATATATATATATATATATGTATATATATATATATATATATATATATATATATATATATATATGTATATATATATATATATATATATATATATATATATGTATATATATATATATATATATATATATATATATATGTATATATTATATAATATTTACAGGTCTAAGTGATCATGTATGCTATTATCATTTGTGGGAACGGACTTCGTAACTGGGAATCTGATGATTCACCTTGGATTGAACATGCTCGCTGGTACCCAGAATGTACATTCCTCATCGTGATGAAAAGAAAAGAATTCATTGATCAGGTATGTTAGCTAGATGAGGTAACGTGACATCACGTGATTGACTGACTTATTATTGGAATCTAAAAATATTATAATTTATTTTTTAGGTGCAACAGGAAAGGCCGCCTTTTGAGACACATACTTCACCAACTCATATCAATGAAGATCAACTCGATAAACTTATTAAAGAACTAGACAGTATTGAAGCAGTAATTTCTATGGGTTTTCCTAAAAATCATGTGATGACAACTTTTCATAACCAACTCAAAGAGAAAGGGATACCTTTCTTTAACCTTGAGTCATGTATTGAAGCGGTCTTATCCCAAATGGAAAACGAAACTAGAAAAGCTCTAAATTTGGCTTCTAACCGAGAAATAGAAGTTGAAGTCAAAGTAAGCACTAGCTCACAACATGTGGCACTGACCGAGGTTGATGTTGTCCCAAGCCCATCAATATTTGGTGATATAACTGCAAAAACGGAGTTGGCTTCTAACCAAAAAATAGAAGAGGAAGTACAAACTCTAAGCCTACAACATGTGGGGCTAACCGAGGTTGATGTTGTCCCAAGCCCAATAACTACACAAACGAAGTTGGCTTCTAACCAAGAAGAAATAGAAGAGGAAGTACAGACTCTAAGCCCACATCATGTGGCGCTAACCAAGGTTGATGTTGTCCCAAGCCCACCAACATCTGATGATATAACTACACAAACGGAGTTGGCTTCTAACCAAGAAATAGAAGAGGAAGTACAGAATCTAAGCCCACCACAAGCGGAAGCTGTAATCTTAATACAAGCAATTGATGAATTAAAACCACCAATGTCTATAACACAAATGGTTCCTGTCCTAAAGCCACCAGTTTCTGTTGGATCTTCAGGTAAAATAGGACAAACATCATTGGAGAGAATTTGTGAGTGTAAGATTTGTATGGATGCAGAGATAGAGCTAGTGTTTATTCCTTGCAGTCATATGGTCGCTTGCTCTAAATGTGCATTAGCCTTGTTTATATGTCCAATCTGTAGAACAGATATAAAATATACTATTAGGCCAATTTCCTCATAAGGAAGAATTGTGAACCTTATTATTATCCATGCAATGACATGGTCGCTTCCTCCAAATTTGCATTAAATTAGCCTTGTTTATATGTTCAACCTGTAGAACTGTGTATAAAAATAACTATTAGCCCAATTGTCTCAAAAATATTATTATAACATAAAACACTACATACGAAAATGTAAAATTAGGAGAATGTGTGTATTAATTAATTTTACTAAATAAAAACAATAAATATAAATAACCAAATGAATATATTATTATTACTACTAATTATACTATTTTTCTTAATATTATTTATTTATTTATGGAATAGAGGTGGTGGTGAAAGGGCAAGTGAAGAAGAAGTAAAAGGGGCCAGAGTAGTAGTAGATTTAGCAGCAGGAAAAGGAGGTAGTGTCGGAGGAGGAGGAGGAGAAGAAGGAGGAGGAGGAACAGAAGGAGGAGTCACTTCAGAAGAATTAACTCAGGAAGTCAGGAGCAGGGTAGTAGTACCTCAACAACCCTCCTCCATTAGTCTAACAATCATCCAAGAGTCAAACAGAACAACATTCAGTGCCTCAGGAACTGGGGGACTATGAATTCTCTCCTGAAACATTACAGTCGATCCATCAAGAAATACAATCCCTCACTAGTCAAACCGAATTATATAAGGAATCTCCTGATAAGTTGAGGACCATTATCAACCAAACAATAGTGTCCATCAACAATCAATTAATATCTTCTTCTTCTGACCTATCAACAGAAACAAAATCTATTATCATCCAATCATTACTATCCATCAAGAAAAACATTTTAAAATCTTTATTCTCCCCTTTTATTGAAAATATAAACACGTATTCAGGTTTTTTCATTGTTCCAAAATCCCCCTTATCATATAATCTTAAGAATAAACTCGAAATTGAAAATACAATAATAAAACCTTTTAATAACTTCCTTTTTAATTAAAATCAAGCTTACAAATATTGGCATCGAAAAGATTCTTTTTACATAAATAAAATAGAACAAAATTGCACATATGATAAAGGGTATTATTTCAAGAACCCAATTGTTTTAATATATCCATGGAATATTTCTAATATTGTTGATGTTGTTACTGATTTGAATGAAATAAATGATGACCAATTAAAGAACCATATAGAAGCGGTAAAATCACAAAATCAATCCAAACCACTTTACCTGAACAGACTCTGGGTATCATATACCCATGCGGCCAGTCAAGCTATATTTGTTCAGGGATTTTATAAAAATATTTTTCCAATAGAAGAAGATTTTTTACCCCATTTGTGGTAATGAAACTTGAACTTCAAGAAGGTAACAATAAATTGGAATTTAAAATTGAGGCTGGGAACATTACATTTAATAGCATTACATTGAACATTAAGGTAGAGGGGGGAAGAGGAGGAAGAAGGAGAAACTGAAGGAGACGGCGGACAAGTTACAGTAGGAACAGAAGCCCCTCACAAATTAATATTACAACCTGCCATTGGTGAATCATCATCAAGATTAGAATCCTTGTTTTCCCCATTTATAGATGATGTAAAAACTTATAAAGGTCTTGTTGTTATTCCCAAACCTCCATTTTCCAATAACCCAAATAATAGAAGAAAAACTCATAAACTATAAGACCTCTTATTTCATTTCTTTCACGGTATAATGTAACCCACTTCAATAATGAAAGTTCATTTTATGATAAACTTGATTCAAATTCAAATCTCTATAAAGGATATGATACAAAAAATCCAATTATATTAATATTTCTGTGGAATATTTATAATTTCATACCTGACACATACAGAAATTTTAGTGAAATAGAAGACGTCAAAATAAAGAATAGTATAGAAGCATTACAAATAAAAGAACAAAATGAAGGAAAACAATTTTCCATGGACCAATTGTGGCTGTCATGTACCCATGCCAAAAGTCAAAAAATATTTTCTCCGGGATTTTATATAAATGATTTTCCAATTAGGGAAAATTCATTTCCCCCATATGTGATAATGAAACTTGAACTTCAAGATGGCAATAATGAGGTGGAATGTAAACTGTTAGCTAAAAATATTAATGAGTTAGTTCCATTTGATAGAATTAAATTTAATATTAATGTAGAGGGTGAGCAGGAGAAGGGAGGATAAAGAGGAGGATGGTTATTAATTCCAGATAGAATTTTCTTTTTAATCTTATAGTAAAAATTTAATATTTTCCAAATAAATGATACAGATAGTTTAAATAAGGTCCAAGGTTCGGAAAAAAAAGAAATATAAAAAATATAATCATATAATATTTAAAGAATGTTTAAATGTCACAAAGAAGTTAATTACTTAAAAGAATGCGCCTTTAGTTACATGCCTTTTTCCTATGAAAGTTGGTCTTGGAGTATTAATACCTCAAGCAATTATTATGAGGATGGATATTATTACCTCCCACTACACGACAATAAAGGTTTTTATGAAATAGTGGCCAATTTTCTCAAATACTGTAGACAGGTATATAATTCACTCCCCATTGATAAAAGTCATAATCATAACGAATGTGTTGGAGGAAGATGTCGACTATGCCAATTACCAGGTCTCTTGCTCTTAGGTTATGATATTGACACACAAAAGAAAGGTATAGTATCTTTTTCATTTTTCACTTGTGATTTGCCATGCACTTGAGATATTCCAACTTCGATTTCTTCCTTTTCTGAAATGGTTACCAATCCAGGTTGGATTTCAACTACAATGCTAAAACCTAAAATACCACCTGTTTTTAATTTACCTCACACTATTAATATCTTTAGTCTTGCTGACAGCGGTTTAGTAGTAGCTTATCGTTGGTCCTCCATTCTCTTTTTACTCCTAGAGCCCATATTAGTGATACATTCTTCTCAGCTTAAATCTAAAAATCTACAGGAGCACCTGGGATCCACATCAGTTAGTAAATAAAGGTAAAAAATATTTTAATGATAAAGAAGCGACTTTAAAATTTCTCGGTTCTCGTTATATCATTCAATATTTCCCCAAGTCTCATCTTAATGAAAATATATTTTCTATTGCAGTCTTCTACTCCAAGGATTCACTAAACATCAACCAACAACAACTACATCACGATTTATTTCAACCCTCAGATTTTATGAAATCTCTTATCTGGGGTATTTCTCTCTTACAACCGAGTCAAGAAAGTGTATAAAATAAATAATAGCAACAACTTCTTCTCTTCCTCCCCCTCCTTCTTCAACCGTAAAACTCCAAAGTAACGATGGTTATATTTTTGAGGTAGAAGCTGATATTATTCGACAGAGTGGTGTTATAAAAACTATGTTCAGGGGTCTAACTATGAAAAAATTCGGGAAAAATCGTAACATTTTGAAAAATTTATAAAAATACTACGTAGTTCTGGCAACACTGTGGTGCAATCCGAATCATTTTATGGTATAAATTGATGTATTTATGGTACATTTCCATGCGTAATTTGTCAGAATCCGGTGCCCCGCGGCTGTGGCGCGCAGAAAGTATTGTGTCGTACGTTCTAAATGTCAAATTTTTAGTAATAATGCCAGAAATAACTCTGTATGTATGAATGTAAAATATACAATCATTGGCAACTGTCTCCTCCTAGTGGGGGTGAGTGAGGCACAACGCCAGCAGTCACATGTTGTTTCTTGTTGAGTGAGGATCCTCTGTCGACGCGTGCTCTATTTTTGCTCCGGAATATTGCATTTGTTGCATCTACTGCACAATGACATGTAAGAGGAAGAGTCACAAGATTAGAGCAGCAAATCTGGCACTCGTTCGCAGTCTTTATCAGCAAAAGAAAGTCGCTTTAGCGCAAAGACGAGTAATATCAAGGAGATTGTGGTGGCCTCCCGGCATCAGCTGTGAGGCGTGACTACCTTACCTTACTGCCTTACTGACAGCCTAATCCTACCTTACTGACAGGCTCCAATATGTTTCTGTGAATAATACAATTTCTCCCACCCTACCCATCAACATTGGTGTTCCCCAGGGCAGCATACTTGGCCCTCTCCTCTTTCTCATCTACATTAATGACCTTCCAAATGCTTCCCAACACCTCAAACCAATTCTATTTGCTGACGACACAACCTTCATTTACTCCAGTCCTGATCCCCTTGCTCTAAATGCCACAGTAAATACTGAGCTAAATAAAGTCCATCTGTGGCTAACTGCCAACAAACTCACCCTTAACATTGACAAAACCTTTTATATTCTGTTTGGCAATAAATCCTCTAATCAAATAAATCTCAAAATAAACAATACCCAAATTTGTAACAAATTAGATGGCAAATTCCTTGGCATTCTCATTGACCACAAGCTTAATTTCCAGGGACACATTCTAAACATATCAAAAAAAGTTTCAAAAACTGTGGGCATTCTTTCTAAGATCAGATATTATGTACCACGCCCTGCCCTGGTGACTCTCTATTACTCCCTTATCTATCCATATCTCAACTATGGTATTTGTGCTTGGGGCTCTACTACCCAAAATCACTTACGTCCTCTAATTACTCAACACAAAGCTGCTATTAGGACAATATCCAATTCTGGCCCCAGACATCACTCGGTACCCCTACTTAAATCTCTGAATATGTTAGACATTAAGTCACTGCACATTCTCTCATGTGTATTATACATATATAAAACGCTAAACTATAATGCCAATCCTGATCTCAAAAGCTTCATAGAAGGTTGTATCAGAACCCATGAGCATCACACCAGAAATAAATACAGTTTTGATATTCCTAGAGTACGACTTAATCAAACTAGAAATGCTCTACAAATCAAGGGGCCCAGAATGTGGAATGACCTTCCCAACCATGTTAAAGACTGTACCTCTCTCAACCAGTTTAAGTTAAAAGCGAAGCTATACCTAATAAATTCCCTGTAACCTACCTTACCCTTCTATTGTCAACCAATGTCTGTTTTTTTCTTTAAAGAGCGCTGTTTGTCGACATAATTGTATTTGTGCTGCTTTTTCATCTATGTTTTCATTTCTTGTTTTCATTCTACTCATTATGCTCAATTAGTATTAAGCTTGTCATTTAAGTTCATCATGCCCGAAACGCTTTGCGTAATAGTGGCTTTAGGCATTGTATGTACTAGCTATACCTATAAGTCAAACAATCCTTGTAAATATTTATTGTATGTATGTACCTTACCTAAATAAAATTGTATTGTATTGTATTGTATTGTACCCACCTCGACCCTCCACACACACACTCCTCGAGTAATGAGAATGATATAACTGATTGATACTTCAGTAGAAAGGAGAAGGTGATGCAGAAACCAACGACACGCACCACCAAGCCGAGACAAGCTCCTGAGGAAGGTGATCCCAGCTATAGGGCAGGTGCCTATTAGTGCCCATTGCAGTGCCACCTTGAGGACCCACAATTCGGACCAATTACAATAGGTTAGAATGTTTTAGTGTTATAATTAGACATTTTGTAATAAATAATTGTAATATATATGTGCATATATATATATATATATACACATATATATATATATATATATATATATATATATATATATATATATATATATATATATATATATATTTATTTATTTTTTTTTCCATTTTTTTTTTCGTTTGTTATCAGGGGATTTGCATGGAACTTACGCACCTTGCTGAATGGATGCCTATCTGCAAGGGTGCCAATTATGAACGAAATTGGTAGACGTCAAGCTCGGCTACAGGTGGCCAAACTTTGATCTTATTTTACTCAGGTAAGTAATTTACAACTTCAAGGTGCTTCACAGGTTTCATTTATTAATCAATTTGCATGCAAATTACACCTTATATGTAGAGTTTGTGCTTTTACAATGTCAAATAACATTGTAGTCCAAAGTCCATTTATTGATTTTATAAATATTAATTAACATCATATATTGCATATTTTTGGAAGGAGAACTTTGAATAATTGTATTGCTGCACTAAACGCTTTTTGGCTAAAACTCTTATTTGAAATACTTTATTACATGCTAATGTGATATCTGAGTGTTATAGAAATGATTTTATTTGACACATGTGTTCCCTGAAGTTTGTTGAAAATGTTGAAAATTCGTTGCATAATAAGTTGTGTATTTTTTTCCCCTTTCTATTTAGGGTGTGATGCTGAAACTTGGACTAGTTGCAGCCCTTTCTATAACCATTACATGAATAAATTTTGAAAAAAATCGAAACATTTTTTATTTTCCCGTAATTAGACTCCCTTCAGTGATTTGTATGATAATTCCAATGATGAAGCCATTCCACTTCCAAATGTAAATACTAGTATTTTAAAAAGAATAATTGAATGGTGTAGCTACCATCACAATAACCACCATGATGATAATACTATTAGTAGTTCAGTGATGTCATTTTCAAAATGGGAATTTGATTTTTTTGAACAAGTTAAAAGCTTATGGTTGCCAATAATTTTGGCTGCAAATTATTTAAATATTAACATCTAGTTGACAAGGGAAGCAAGATGTTTGCCAATATTATTAAGGGAATGACAGTAGAAGAAATCAGAGAAGTTTTTCATATAAATAATGATTTGACACCTGAAGAAGAAATTATCGAAGAAAATAAATGGTGTAAATTTGTAGTCTTTTTTTTATTTTTTTATCCATTAATCAATCATATTTAATTTTTCATTCAATCATTATTATTAATACAAGAACTAGAAAGGTTTTATAGGATGAAACAAAATCTTAACAGAATAATTGGAATACCATATCGATTTAAATAAAAAGGCCAATTTTTACCTGACATTTCTCTCACTTATGACAATATTTCCCGAAACGATTTTATTATTAATAATTCTTCTTCCTCACATGATGATAGATCATCACATTTACCTTATAACTTTTCCAAGTAGCACGAAACAAGAAATTTTTGGTTATTTATGTTGAGATAGTGGTACGAATAACTAACTAGTAATCAGAAAGATATTTATTTTGTTGACAGTGTTTATTTATTATAATAAAGATATTTAGTAATACAGCAGCATGCAACCCGTTCTCACACAAGACAGCACATATATGACTTAATGCTTAAAGTCAATATGTTGAATATGACTTAGTAAATATGTGATATATTCCCAGTTACTTTTTTTCCAAAACCCAAACTCTTCCTCACGTACCAATTTACATCTCACAGTATCCATCCGTCAACCTAGATAGCAGAATAGTCGTGATTGGTTCAATTATAAGGAAAATTGTAGTTTTCAGATCCCACATGGGTTGTAAAATTTACCTACTATTGTCCATGCTCTTAGAATATTACAGATCAGCTACTTCCTATTGAAGGTTCGTAGTTTTGTTTTGAGAAATATTAGTTGTTCTTAGTAAATCATAATAAGCACTAAAAATTATTACATAGAATAACAGTCCTTCGTCAATCAATATTATATACCATAGTTTGTGTTTTACAAATCTTTAAAGGATGTTTTGTAGGAACGCTAACAGAAAACGATGTTACGTTGGAATGTCTATGGGGTAAACTACTGCAAACAGGATATTATTGTGTCTACTATACCAACTATAGCTAGGATGGGTATATTGTCCACTACCACCTGTTAGGTGGGTATATTGTCCACTACCACCTGTTAGGTGGGTAAGGGGTCCAATACCACCCACAGGATGGGTATGAGGGTCACATCCACCCACAGGATGAGTATGGGGACCACATCCACCCACAGGAAGGGTATGGGGTCCAATACCACCCACAGGATGAGTATAGCGTCCACTACAACCCACAGGATGGGTATGGGGCTCCAACCACCCATAGAATGAGTATGGGGCTCCAACCATCCATAGAATGGGTATGGGGTCCAATAACACCCACTGGATGTGTTTGGCGTCCATTGTCGCGCGTCGAGCTCGAAAACCGCAGCATTCATCTCAGAACCATGCCTATTTCACGCAGATTTCTTAATAAACGTAAGAGTTTTATATGTCACAAGAAAGATAGAAATATAAGCTTCATTCTAAATACCTTACCATGGGCATATTTAAATTTAAAGCGAAGATACGTGTATTTTTATAATAGCCGAGCTCCGACCCCGGACAGGTCGATCGACCGAGCAACTCTTTATTTATTTATTTATTTATGCATATACAAGAATGTACATTGGGAATGTGAGGATATATAATATGGTAATTACAGTCTTGTAAAGCCACTAGTACGCGCAGCGTTTCGGGCAGGTCCTTAATCTAAGAAAATTTTAAGAAGGTTAATGCTTGCAAAATTTATAGACAAAAAAATGATAACAGTTACGTGGAATGAAAAAAATAAGATGAGAGAAAATTGTAGGTACAGTATATTAAAGCACATAGGTAGCTAAGATTGATTGCAATGACAGCATGAATGGTAGTTGACAAAAATTGGTAGGCACAATACAGCAGAAACAATATAAGATTGATTGCAATGACAGCTTGAATGGTAGTTGACAAAAATTGGTAGTCACAATCCAGCATATGGCTAGCACATAAAAGAAGACAGCAATGAACACAATGATAAGGTTGTTTGATACTACATAAAAATTAGGAGACTGGGCAACACTAGGTACAGAGCAAATTTAAAGCTCAGTGTAGGAAACTAAGAAGATGAAATTAGGTACTTTTTGGTTTTGCTTTTAAATAAGGCAAAAGTTTTACAGTTTTTCAATTCACTAGGGAGTGAGTTCCATAGACTAGGTCCCTTAATTTGCATTGAGTGTTTACACAGATTAAGTTTGACCCTGGGGATATCAAAGAGATATTTATTTCTGGTGTGGTGATAATGGGTCCTATTACATCTGTCCAGGGAGAGTTTCAGAGCATGGTCTGCATTTAAGAACAGGATTTTGTAAGTGTAGTTGACACAAGAGAATGTGTGGAAGGAGTTAATATTTAGCAAGTTTAGGGATTTAAACAAGGGAGCTGAGTGTTGTCTGAAAGCAGAGTTAATTATTATTCTGATAGCAGATTTTTGCTGTGTGATGATGGGCTTAAGGTGGTTTGCAGTGGTAGACCCCCATGCACAGATACCATAATTAAGATAGGGGTAGATTAGTGCATAATATAGTGAGAGGAGAGCAGAGTTAGGAACATAATATCTGATTTTGGAGAGTATACCAACTGTCTTAGAGACTTTCTTAGTTATGTGTTGAATGTGGGTGCTGTAGTTGAGTCTCTTGTCTAGGAATAGGCCAAGAAACTTGCCATCATTTTTATTACTGATGTTAATGTTGTCTATCTGTAGCTGAATTGCATTTGATGATTTGCTTTCTCTCAGAACAATGTTTATTTCACGTGAATTCGTTAATAAACATATATGTTTTATATGTCTCAAGAAAGGCAGACATATAAGCTTCACTTTAAACACTTTACCATAGACATATTTAAAGTTCTAATGAAGATACATGTATTTTAAAAATTACGGAGCTCCCACCCAGTACAGACTGAACGACAGAGCAACTCTCTCTCGGATCAATGTTTATTTCACGTAAATTCGTTAATAAACACAAATGTTTTATATGTCTTAAGCAAGATAGAAATAAGAGCTCCATTTTAAATACATTACAATAGACATATTTATAGCTCAAGTGAAGATACATATGTTTTTATAGTAGCGCTCAGTAGCTTGTCGGGCATGGAGTGCAGACGCCTACGCACTTGCCGATATATTGTATAATTAACAAAGATACGCTAATAAAGCCTAAAATCTTATATGCCTCCAGAAAGACCGAGATATGAACATTATTATGATTGCACCAAAGAAATATATCATGTTCGAGAACAAAGATATATCAATTTTAAATTAAGTTTCGACTCTTGCTCGGGCGAGAGAGATGGGGCGACTCTCGCCCCATCTATTGGGGATTCTGTCCACTAAAGACCCAAAGCTACTCAAACCCTCCTAGCATTATTTAGGTAATGAAGTAATATGGTATATATACTCACTATAATGTGGGTGTTGAATGCAGAACATGAGAAAACATATATATACTCCAAACTAATGTAATTTCATTATGAAATAAGTAAATAAGTAGCATCGAAGGAAGTCGACGGTCCAAGCGTCAATGTTGTGGAGCGACTTATCCAAGATATATCGTTGTTTGGAAAGTGTTTGTTGGCATATCCAGTTGTCGCACTTCTCTGCACAAATTATCACAAATTTAAATTATAATGTTAACAAGTAGAATACATATTTTTAATAAAATCTAACATAACTAGCCAGAAAACATTTAACATTTATTAAAAATATATGTTTGGAAGTTAAATCGACTTCATAGGACAATAGTTTTGTTATATTACAAAAAAAAAACATAAATATATACTCGTTATTCGTTGACATGCGTTCGTTACCTAAACTACCATGTACTGTACTTATGTAAAATCTCCCATGTCTCTTCGCTCATCTCACCAAACCCTACAGACTCTGTGATATATTGTTTAATTAATTGAGATTCACAAATAAAGCTTATAATTGTATATGTTATCAAAAAGGCAGAGCTTAGTTTAGTTCATTTATTATGCACCCCATACCCATCCTATGGGCGATAGTGGAGTGTTACAGAGACACATAATGGGCTCAGGGACTGAGCCCCACAATTCATATAGCCAAGCAAGTTATAATCTTGATAAGCTAGTTACAAAAGTCAATGCACATTGTCACATCAACAATGGGCTCGAGACCGACCACAAGTACAGTTTATAATTTAAGCAACTGACATATATGGAGGGCTAGTGTCACAATTGATATGTTTATCCTACACATAACCTCCTCTCCCCCTTCAAATGGGCAGCGGTGGATAGGTTACAATCAAGTCGTTTTTTGCGTTTTATTCAGAGATTAGATCTTATTGGGTGATGAAAGATATTCATATTTTAAAGAAGGCTTCTTGGCTGATGCTCTCCATTGATGGAAAATATACAACCTTTTGCAAATCAATGTTAGTTTGATCTAGATATTGTAATTAACGAAAGTATTTGTCATCAGAAAGGTAGACATATAGGCTACATTTAAAATCCTTTGTCATAAATATAACTGAAGTGAAAACGAAGATATATGCGTTTTGATAGTTACTTGATGGCTAGCTCTGAGAGTGTGAAGCCCTGCACACCAGCCAATAAATTGTATAATTAGTTTCCATATATTTTAATTAATCTTAAAAATCTATATGTCAGAAGAAAGGAAGATGTAGCCGTTAATGTGACAACATTTAAAAATATATATCTCTTAAGTTAAATAAATAATACCACCTTATCGCCTGTGTCTGGACACATGAAAACTACCTAGGTATCAGTATCCAGCCAGGCGGGGATCACAGGCTGCACAATACTGATAAATTATGTAATGCACTACTTGTGGTCGATCTCGAACCCATATATGATGTGACGACTTATAGTGAATTTTGTAACTAGCTCATCAAGATTGTAACTTGCTTAGCTAAATGAATTGTGGGGTTCGGTCCATTCATTTTCTTTCTTTATTATGCACCCCATAATACCCATTCCGTGGGGGGTGATGTAAAGGATTACAGAGGCACATAATCGGTTCAGGAACTGAACCCTCTAGTTCGTTTAGCTAAGCAAATAACAATCTTTTGACGCTAGTTACAAAATTATTAATGTACACATACATGTACATATACATACGTATACATATATACATACACATACATATTTAATCAACCAAACAAATACACACATCAGTAATCTTTTGTCACAAGTAATTCAACAAAAGGCTCACAACAGTCGCTATAAAAGGCACTTTACGTCTATGAGGCGTCGCACTTACTAGTCTTGCTCCACACCCACCCAACTGGGCGGCAGCTTTACAGTCATTTGCTGCATACTTACCCAACTGGGCGGCAGCTTTACAGTCATGTGCTGCACACATACCCAACTGGGTGGCAGCTTTACAGTCATGTGCTGCACACCCACCCAACTGGGCGGCAGCTTTACAGTCATTTGCTGCATACTTACCCAACTAGGCGGCAGCTTTACAGTCATGTGCTCCACACCCACCCAACTGGGCGGCAGCTTTACAGTCATGTGCATGCATTACCTACAGTAAGCAAATTTTGGATACTTCGCTAAGATTTCGGGCAGCACATCATTATGAATGAAGTATTTATACACATTTCATGGACACTATTGATGTTGTTATCTTTAAATTCCGCGATTTTTTCGCATTTCATTATATAATGACGCAAAGTATGCGAATAGTTCTGCTGACAGAGTATACATTTAGTCAAATCTACATCATCAGATGTTACAAATTCCCAGAGGTACTTGTAGCCGAGCCTAAACCTAGCAGTGGTAACATCTAGAAGTCTGCTAGCATTATTGGATGACCCATAGACGTGCGATTCATCAAAGTTTATGCAATATTGTGAAATTGAGAGTCAGTGTTGTAACATAAATTGGTAAATCATAAATATTGTAAGTTAAGAATCTGATGCATGTGTGTGTGTTGGGGGGGGGGGGGGGGGGATATACCCTTGGTAAGCGAGAGTGAAAAGTAACCTTACACGTTCTGCGGTCAATGTGGGGGGCGAGGGAGGGTGGGAGAGTCAAATCCACCCTCCAACATCTGGGCATAGTACCACCAGCCTCCACAACACTCCATCAGCCTCCAGCTGATGCTTGTAGATGCCTCATCTAACCTCACCTATGTCACACATTAACCTACAGTTCCTGTGATAATTAAACTCATCACAGTGGCGTCTCACCAATATAAACTGTATTGGATTTTGTCCCGAAATAGCTATATGCTGACTGGACGTGTATGTATGTATGTATGTATGTATGTATGTATGTATGTATGTATGTATGTATGTATGTATGTATGTACGCATGTATGTATGTATGTATGTATGTATGTATGTATGTATGTATGTATGTATGTATGTATGTATGTATGTGTGTATGTATTCCCAATCACGTTAAAGACTCCTCCTCTATCATCCAATTAAAAAGAAAAACAACTATACCTGGTTGGTGGGGTTCTGGGAGTTCTTCTACTCCCCAAGCCCGGCCCGAGGCCAGGCTCTAGTTATGAGCCTATGTACTAAATAATCAACTCCTTGTAACTTTAATTATGCTGACCTTCCTATCTGCATTCAGACTGAGCCTACCATCATTATAGGTGATTATAACGCTAGGCATAGGAATATTGGTAATTCGCAGTTCAATAATCGTAACGGCAACCAACTGTTGTCACTATTAGGTAGTCACGATGATGCACAGATTGTGGGTGACCTTGAACCGACGAATATCTACGGGGGTATTCTTGATCTATGTCTCGGTTTCAACGTCTCCCACGCCGTGTGTGCCTCGTCAATAGTGCCAGATATGGCGTCTGATCATCTGGCCATATTAGCCACTGTAAACATTGGCAGCTCTATCCTCCCTGGTGGAGTGTTCAAGCGGAAGAGGCTGGCTCTGCCCATCGATCAACGAGACAATTTTGTTGCCCATGTGTCAGATTGATGCAGTTCATCTGAGCCTTCATCAGTTGAAGATTTTAACAATGAGCTCACAGATACTATCGACCAGTTTATAGAAACACTTGATCCATCGTCCAGGCCACGTAACCCAAATTACACTGGTCATAGCACTTATGCTTATTATAATGATTCTAAATTGCATGCACTAAAACGCACTGCCAGAATAATTGGACCAGCTTATAGAAGGACCCGCACTGCTGAAATGCTTCGGCTCTTTCAAGCGGCTCTGGCTAAGGCCAGGGAACGTATGGTGGAGCTGAGCCAGACAGACTGGGAAACTTTTGTCAGTGGTCTCAATTCTCACACGCCACTAAGTCGAGCATGGAAGGATATCAACAAGATCAAAGGGAAAAATGCTGCAGAGATCTCGTACCCTAATCCTCTGCACAGAGCAAATGAGCTTGTTGATGCTTGGGCCACGACTTCCAGCTTTGACAGTCTTCCTCTACCCTCACAGAATGAATTAAATAATAGATATACTGATAGGGCAAGGCTCCTTGACTTTATGCGTCATCAAGAGGATGACTGTGACATGTTTTTTACTGAATACGAACTAGATTCTGCTCTACATAAAGGCAAAGCTACATCACCCGGGGAGGATGGAGTTACTTACGTCATACTGCATATGCTTCTGTTAGTTCCAGGGAATCCCTTGCTTCAATTGTATAATATGAGCTATGTAACTGGGGAGCTTCCTAAGTCATGGACCAACAGTGTTATTATTCCCATTCCTAAACCTCACCAGCCGAGTGCTTTTCGCCCAATCTCCCTCACTAGTTGTCTCTATAAGTGTCTTGAGAGGATGTTCTCAACCGTCTCCTTTACAAAATTAATAATATGTTGTCTCCCCAGATATATGGCTTTACGCATGGAAAAAGTGTACATCACTGTATTACCACATTCCTCACCCTGCATACTGATAGGTCATATACCACTTTCCTAGATCTTAAGTCAGCCTTTGACATTGCTAACCCACACGTCATTCTGAGAGAACTTGCTAAAATGAATGTAGGAGGATGGCTTCTACGGTGGATAAGAGGCTATCTATCCAACAGGAAATCATCTGTACTGTTCCAAGGGCATAGGCGTGTAACGAGAGATTTTGAACTTGGCACTCCACAGGGAGGTGTCCTCAGTCGTACTCTGTTCAATGTGTTAATCAATGCACTTTTAAACTTAGTAACTAGAAGGTCCAGCGAACACATCATTAGCTATGTGGATGATATACTGATCCACACCAATGGGTATACCAACACCCAAAATGTTCTGAACTCTGTATTGTACACATGTCAGGAACTATGATTAGTCATCTCAGTAGAGAAAACAAAGATCTTGAACCGACACCCACCCAGACGAGGTGGGGCCGTTCGCAAAATGCAGTTGGATGATGGCTCTCTGCTCGACTATGTTACCAGATACAAATACCTTGGTCTTGAGGTTCTACTGTACCGCAGTGTTTTAGCCAGACTGGGTCGCCAATGTAGAGAGAGGCTCCATGCTCTCAAGGCTGTGGCAGGCTGTGGCAGTCAAACACAACTGTACCGTACAGTGTTATATATTTATTTCAGTTTGAACAATTTTTAACATTAAAGGATAAATCCTTTAATTGGTTGAAATTGGTTTTAACATTCGAAATCTAATTTGTTGATGTTAAATAATATAAGGTTCAAATTTATTAAGATACATACTTTAAAAACTATTTCTATTTGATACCAACAGTATCACGTTAAGAGAAGCATCTCGCCTTGCTAACCCAAGTATAAAATACAGTATATAAAGAAACGGTGCAACTGTACTGGTATCTGCAGTACAAATATATGTCCCTATTTAAAGAAAAAATAAACTGCACCAATCACTGCCACTCCTCACACCAATGCAACAATAAGGAGAGTGATAACAGTGCTTCACATTCGACAATGTTAAATTATTTAACAGATGACGAGATAATGAACATTGGAACAAATGTACAGCTCTCTGACCTTCATATAAAATCTGCATGTGACCGCATCAAACAAACTGTGCCGAGCGTAGAAGGCCTTCATGACCCAGCGTTGTAGCGGGACCTCTCCTGGCCAGTTACAATTGGTGAATTTATTCAAATTATCCAAGTTGATGGTTGTCACTGGGTCACCGTTTCCAACATTAGAGTAACGGGACAAATTAACATATACGACACCAGGCATAAATTACCATCCAAATCTACTGAAGTTATCTTGTATGCTCTTGCTAACTGCCAGGATACCTGGTTGATACCTGGTTGATGGGGTTCTGGGAGTTCTTCTACTCCCCAAGCCCGGCCCGAGGCCAGGCTTGACTTGTGAGAGTTTGGTCCACCAGGCTGTTGCTTGGAGCGGCCCGCAGGCCCACATACCCACCACAGCCCGGTTGGTCCGGCACTCCTTGGAGGAATAAATCTAGTTTCCTCTTGAAAATGTCTTGGATGATAAGCTTGGATGATAAGCTGATATGCAATGTAATGAATGTCAGCAGACACAGGGACTCAAGTATGAGTGGGGTATATGCTGCGGCGTTTGATGCATCACTTGCAAGTGGTGTAGATCCGGTGAACCTCGTATGATGTGCAGAATATGAGACAACATCTACAAGAGAACTTCAAAGGAAAGTGTCTCATCTCATTCCCTGCAGCTCAGACACTGAGAAGAAAACGAATCATCCGGTCATGCTCGATGGAAGTGTACTGCATTTGCAGAAAGCCAAATGATTTGAAGCTGATGGTATGCTGTGACCGTTGCAATATTTGGCACCATGGATCATGTGTAGGTGTTACAGAATGTAATGATGATTCGTGGATTTGTTTCTTGTGCGCTAGCAAGTTGTGAATTATAATTTAAAATAATTAATACATTATTATTATTATTATTATTATTATTATTATTATTATTATTATAACTTTACCAAATGCTTTGCTGAATCAAATAATGTTATTACTTTCAATGTGTTACAATAGCATAATTAAGTGCTGCAAGTGTCAGGTCTTTTATATAGTCGGTATTTGTTATATTCTGTACTCTTTTTATGTTATTTAAATTTCTAATAGAAATAGTTTTTAAAGTATGTATCTTAATAAATTTGAACCTTATATTATTTAACATCAACAAATTAGATTTCGAATATTAAAACCAATTTCAACCAATTAAAGGATTTATCCTTTAATGTTAAAAATTTTTCAAACTGAAATAAATATATAACACTGTACGGTACAGTTGTGTTTAATTATGTTTTGTGATTCCTTTGGAAAAGGTATTTGTGCACCAAGTACTACTAGGTCAGTATGAGATTTGCTGAATGTTGTCAATATACCATCTGAATACGCCTCACTTTGCGTTAATCATCCTAATGATTAAGGTCCCCAAAAGGACTTAATCAGACCTCAGTGGACATTTTTACTCTCACTCTTTCTCTCTCTCTCTCAGAGCATCCCCTTGTGTGTTGTATGTGGGTGCTGAAGTTCAGTCTCTTCTCTATGTATAGGTGAAGGAACTTTCCATAATTGTTATTGCTAATGTTTACTTGTAATACTGGGTATACATCCGGTGTTCTTACCCTCGACCGCGGCGAGGGTAAGCCGCGGCCGTATGGTCTGAAACCCACAAATATTTACAATGGGGAGGGAGGGGGGGATAACATTTCCTCTTCAAGCACGCGCACACAAATGAACTATGTTACTTAACTGGAAGCACTCGTACAACATAATTTACACGATTTCTCAGGATAATTATACTTCTTACCAGCATATATACAGTATAGTACCTAGGAGGTTCTCTTCAATGATATCTAAGATAATTAAAAGAACCCAAGCAAACTACTGTGGAAATGTGCAGGACAAACATATCAATTGTGACACTAGCTCTCCACATATGGCATTTTCTTAATTTAGAAACTGTACTTGTGGTCGATCTCGAACCCATGTTGTTGATGTGACGATGTATTATGAATTTTGTGGCTAGCTCCTCAAGATTGTAACTTGCTTAGATAAATAAATTGTGTGTTCAGTCCCTGAACCCATTATGTGATAAATTAACTAAACTAAAAACTACAGTATGGCGACGAAACCTGAACTGCATAATGTAAATAGGGATAAACCAGAAAAAGATATTGGTGAAGAATAACACCAGGTAACTGTAAAGCTGCTGCCCAGTTGGGTGGGTGTGGAGCACATGACTGTAAAGCTGCCGCCCAGTTGGGTGGGTGTGGAGCAAGACTAGTAACTGTGCGACTCTTCATAGATGTAAAGTGCCTTGTATAGTGACTGTTGTGAGCCTCTTGTTGAATCACTTGTGATACAAAAGATTACTGATGTGTGTATTTGTGTGGGTGATTAAATATGCATGTGTATGTATATATGTATATGTACATGTATGCATAAGTATGTGTACATTAATAATTTTGTAACTAGCGTCAAAAGATTGTTATTTGCTTCGCTGAACGAACTAGAGGGTTCAGTTCCTGAACCGATTATGTGCCTCTGTAAACCTTTACACCACCGCCCACGGGATGGGTATTATGGGGTGCATAATAAAGAAAGAAAATGAATGGACCGAACCCCACAATTCATTTAGCTAAGCAAGTTACAATCTTGATGAGCTAGTTACAAAATTCACTATAAGTCGTCACATCATAAATGGGTTCGAGATCGACCACAAGTAGTGCATTACATAATTTATCAGTATTGTGCAGCCTGTGATCCCCGCCTGGCTGGATACTGATACCTAGGTAGTTTTCATGTGTCCGGACACAGGCGATAAGGTGGTATTATTTATTTAACTTAAGAGATATATATTTTTAAATGTTGTCACATTAACGGCTACATCTTCCTTTCTTCTGACATATAGATTTTTAAGATTAATTAAAATATATGGAAACTAATTATACAATTTATTGGCTGGTGTGCAGGGCTTCACGCTCTCAGAGCTAGCCATCAAGTAACTATCAAAACGCATATATCTTCGTTTTCACTTCAGTTATATTTATGACAAAGGATTTTAAATGTAGCCTATATGTCTACCTTTCTGATGACAAATACTTTCGTTAATTACAATATCTAGATCAAACTAACATTGATTTTCAATAGGTTGTATATTTTCCATCAATGGAGAGCATCAGCCAAGAAGCCTTCTTTAAAATATGAATATCTTTCCTCACCCAATAAGATCTAATCTCTGAATAAAACGCAAAAAACGACTTGATTGTAACCTATCCCGCTGCCCATTTGATGGGGGAGAGGGGGTTATGTGTAGGATAAACATATCAATTGTGACACTAGCCCTCCATATATGTCAGTTGCTTAAATTATAAACTGTACTTGTGGTCGGTCTCGAGCCCATTGTTGATGTGACAATGTGCATTGACTTTTGTAACTAGCTTATCAAGATTATAACTTGCTTGGCTATATGAATTGTGGGGCTCAGTCCCTGAGCCCATTATGTGCCTCTGTAACACTCCACTATCGCCCATAGGATGGGTATGGGGTGCATAATAAATGAACTAAACTAAGCTCTGCCTTTTTGATAACATATACAATTATAAGCTTTATTTGTGAATCTCAATTAATTAAACAAGGCGATGAGTCACAATAACGTGGCTGAAGTATGTTGACCATACCACACACTAGAAGTTGAAGGGACGACGACGTTTCGGTCCGTCCTGGACCATTCACAATCGACTTGAGAATGGTCCAGGACGGACCGAAACGTCGTCGTCCCTTCAACTTCTAGTGTGTGGTCTGGTCAACTTAATTAAACAATATATCACAGAGCCTGTAGGGTTCGGTGAGATGAGCGAAGAGACATGGGAGATTTTACATAAGTACAGTACATGGTAGTTTAAGTAGCGAACGCATGTCAACGAATAGCGAATATATATAACAAAACTATTGTCCTATGAAGTCGATTTGAAGTTAGTGATAGACACCAATGTGTAGCCATCAATAATATAACCTCTCCCATTCTACCAATAACCGTTGGAGTGCCACAGGGCAGCATCTTGGGGCCTCTTCTATTTCTTATATACATCAATGGTCTGCCTAATGTGTCTAACATTCTGAAACCTATTTTGTTTGCTGATGATGCTACCCTCATCTACTCCAACCCCAACCCACATACACTAAATGATGTTGTTAATAATGAACTAAAAAAAGTCCACTTATGAATGTCAACCAACAAACTAACACTTAACATAGAAAAGACCTAACACATCCTATTTGGAAGCAAATCTACAAATGCAATTCAGCTTCAGATAGACAATGTAAACATTAGCAATAAAAATGATGGAAAGTTTCTTGGCCTATTCCTAGACAAGAGACTCAATTTCAGTGCCCACATACAACACATAACTAAGAAAGTCTGTAAAACAGTTGGTATACTCTCCAAAATCAGATATTATGTACCTAACTCTGCTCGCATCTCTCTATATTATGCGCTAATCTATCCCTATCTCAACTATGGTATCTGTGCATGGGGTTCAACCACTGCAAACCACCTCAAGTCCATCATCACCCAGCAAAAATCTGCTATCAGAATAATATCAAATTCTGCTTTCAGACAACACACAGCCCCCTTGTTTAACTCCCTAAACATGCTAAACATAATCTCACTCCATAAATTCTCTTGTGTCAACTACATTTACAAAACCCTGTTCTTAAATGCAAATCCTGCTCTGAAACTCTTCCTGGACAGATGTAATAGGACCCATTATCACCACACAAGAAATAAATATCTCTTTGATATCCCCAGAGTTAAACTTAATCTGTGTAAACACTCTATGCAAATAAAGGTACCCAGTTTATGGAACTCACTCCCTACTGAATTGAAAAGCTGTCCAACTTTTACATCATTCAAAATCAATACTAAAAGGTATCTAATTTCATCTTCATAGTTTTTCACTTTTTGCCTTAAAATTGCACTGTATCTATTGCTACCCAATCTCCCAACCTTTATGTTCCCAATTTGAACATCTTTACCATTGTGATCATTGATGTCTTCTTATATGTGCTGCCAATCTGCTGTATGGTGTTAATAAATCTTGTTTATCTGTATCTTTTGCTACCCAGTCTCCCAATCTTTATGTACCCAATCTGAACATCTTTACCATTGTGATCATTGCTGTCTTATATGTGCTGTCAATCTGCTGTATGGTGTCTATTAATCATGTTTAAATTACTAATCAAGCTGTCAATGTAATCAATCAGAGCTTTAATATAACAATGTGCTTTAATATACTTACTAAGCTCTCTCATCTCATTTTTTCTCTTGCAATGAATCTTTGTCATTTATCAATTCTGATAGAAATTACCTACTTAAAATTATCTGTTAGATTAAGGACCTGCCCGAAACGCTGCGCGTACTAGTGGCTTTACAAGAGTGTAAATACTGTACTCTCCAATGTATTCTGACAAACCCAATGTACCTTCTTGTATATATATATAAATAAATAAATAAAATAAATAAATTTAACTTCCAAACATATATTTTTTAATAAATGTTAAATGTTTTCTGACTAGTTATGTTAGATTTTATTAAAAATATGTATTCTACTTGTTAACATTATAATTTAAATTTGTGATAATTTGTGCAGAGAAGTGCGACAACTGGATATGCCAACAAACACTTTCCAAACAACGATATATCTTGGATAAGTCGCTCCACAACATTGACGCTTGGACCGTCGACATCCTTTGATGCTACTTATTTACTTATTTCATAATGAAATTACATTAGTTTGGAGTAAATATATGTTTTCTCAGCACCCACATTATAGTGAGTATATATACCATATTACTTCATTACCTAAATAATGCTAGGAGGGTTTGAGTAGCTTTGGGTCTTTAGTGGACAGAATCCCCAATAGATGGGGCGAGAGTCGCCCCATCTCTCTCGCCCGAGCAAGAGTCGAAACTTAATTTAAAATTGATATATCTTTGTTCTCGAACATGATATATTTCATTTGGTGCAATCATAATAATGTTCATATCTCGGTCTTTCTGGAGGCATATAAGATTTTAGGCTTTATTAGCGTATCTTTGTTAAGGGATTAACAAATATCTTTGTTAAGGGATTATCTTTGGGGAGGGATTGACAGGGCTTGGGTTGCATTCACTGGAAAGGCGAGGAGTTGGGGGTGGCATGGTGGAGGTTTGCAGGTGGGTGGGTGGACATACCAGGGGGGATATTGATGGGGTGTTGGGGGTGTCAGCACGGGACGGAGCACGGGGCAATGGGTATGAATTGGATGGGTTTGGATTTAGGAAAGACTTGGGTGGGGACTGGTTCGGTGGCAGGGTTGTTGATTTGTGGAACCAATTGCCGCGTAACATGCTGGAGGTGGGGTCCCTCGATTGTTTCAAGCGTGGGTTGGACAAGTATATGAGTGGGATTGGGTGGTTATAAATAGGAGCTGCCTCGTATGGGCCAATAGGCCTTCTGCAGTTGCCTTTGTTCTTATGTTCTTATGTTCTTAATTATACAATATATCGGCAAGTGCGTAGGCGTCTGCACTTCATGCCCGACAAGCTACTGAGCGCTACTATAAAAACATATGGATCTTCACTTGAGCTATAAATATGTCTATTGTAATGTATTGAAAATGAAGCTCTTATTTCTAACTTGCTTAAGACATATAAAACATTTGTGTTTATTAATGAATTTACGTGAAATAAACATTGATATGAGAGAGAGTTGCTCTGTCGTTCAGTCTGTCCGTGTGGGAGCTCCGTAATTTTTAAAATACATGTATCTTCATTAGAACTTTAAATATGTCTATGGTAAAGTGTTTAATGTGAAGCTTATATGTCTGCCTTTCTTGAGACATATAAAACACATATGTTTATTAACGAATTCACGTAAAATAAACATTGTTCTGCGAGAGAGTTGCTCGGTCGATCGATCTGTCTGGGGTCGGAGCTCGGCTATTATAAAAGTACACGTATCTTCGCTTTAAATTTAAATATACCCATGGTAAGGTATTTAGAATGAAGCTTATATTTCTATCTTTCTTGTGACATATAAAATTCTTACGTTTATTAAGGAATCTGCGTGAAATAGGCATGGTTCTGAGATGAATGCTGCGGTTTTCGAGCTCGACGCGCGACAATGGACGCCAAACACATCCAGTGGGTGTTATTGGACCCCATACCCATTCTATGGATGGTTGAAGCCCCATACACATTCTATGGGTGGTTGGAGCCCCATACCCATCCTGTGGGTTGTAGTGGACGCCATACTCATCCTGTGGGTGGTATTGGACCCCATACCCTTCCTGTGGGTGGATGTGGTCCCCATACTCATCCTGTGGGTGGATGTGACCCTCATACCCATCCTGTGGGTGGTATTGGACCCCTTACCCACCTAACAGGTGGTAGTGGACAATATACCCACCTAACAGGTGGTAGTGGACAATATACCCATCCTAGCTATAGTTGGTATAGTAGACACAATAATATCCTGTTTGCAGTAGTTTACCCCATAGACATTCCAACGTAACATCGTTTTCTGTTAGCGTGTGAGAACGGGTTGTTCTCGCACAACCCGTTCTCACACAAGACAGCACATATATGACTTAATGCTTAAAGTCAATATGTTGAATATGAATTAGTAAATATGTGATATATTCCCAGTTACTTTTTTTTCCAAGGCCCAAACTCTTCCTCACGTACCAACTTGCGTCTCACAGTACCCGTCCGTCAACCTAGATAGCAGAATAGTCGTGATTGGTTCAATTATAAGGAAAATTGTACTTTTCAGGTCCCACATGGGTTGTGAAATTTACCTACTATTGTCCATGCTCTTAGAATATTATAGATCAGCTACTTCCTATTGAAGGTTCGTAGTTTTGTTTTGAGAAATATTAGTTGTTCTTAGTAAATTATAAAAAGCACTAAAAATTATTACATAGAATAACAGTCCTTCACCAATCAATACTATATACCATAGTTGGTGCTTTACAACTCTTTAAAGGATGTTTTGTAGGAACGCTAACAGAAAACGATGGTTCATTGGAATGTCTATGGGGTAAACTACTCTAAACAGGATGGTATTGTGTCTACTATACCAACTACAGGATCGGTATATTGTCCACTACCACCTGTTAGGTGAGTAAGGGGTGCAATACCACCCACAGGATGGGTATGAGGGTCACATCCACCCAGAGGATGAGTATGGGGATCACATCCACCCACAGGAAGGGTATGGGGTCCAATACCACCCACAGGATGAGTATGGCGTCCACTACAACCCACAGGATGGGTATGGGGCTCCAACCACCCATAGAATGGGTATGGGGCTCCAACCACCCATAAAATGGGTATGGGGTCCAATAACACCCACTGGATGTGTATATGGCGTCCATTGCCGCGCGTCGAGCTCGAAAACCACAGCATTCATCTCAGAACCATGCCTATTTCACGCAGATTCCTTAATAAACGTAAAAGTTTTATATGTCACAAGAAAGATAGAAATATAAGCTTCATTCTAAATACCTTACCATGGGCATATTTAAATTTAAACCGAAGACACGTGTACTTTTATAATAGCCGAGCTCCGACCCCGGACAAATCGATCGACCGAGCAACTCTCTCTCAGAACAATGTTTATTTCACGTGAATTCGTTAGTAAACATATATGTTTTATATGTCTCAAGAAAGACAGACATATAAGCTTCACTTTAAACACTTTACTATAGACATATTTAAATTTCTAATGAAGATTATTGTATTTTAAAAATTACGGAGCTCCCACCCCGTACAGACTGAACGACAGAGCAACTCTCTCTCAGATCAATGTTTATTTCACGTAAATTCGTTAATAAACACAAATGTTTTATAAGTCTTAAGCAAGATAGAAATAAGAGCTTCATTTTAAAAACATTACAATAGACATATTTATAGCTCAAGTGAAGATACATATGTTTTTATAGTAGAGCTCAGTAGCTTGTCGGGCATGGAGTGCAGACGCCTACGCACTTGCCGATATATTGTATAATTAACAAAGATACGCTAATAAAGCCTAAAATCTTATATGCCTCCAGAAAGACCGATATATGAACATTATTATAATTGCACCAAATGAAATATATCATGTTCGAGAACAAAGATATATCAATTTTAAATTAAGTTTCGACTCTCTCTCGGGTGAGAGAGATGGGGCGACTCTCGCCCCATCTATTGGAGATTCTGTGCACTAAATACCCAAAGCTACTCAAACCCTCCTAGCATTATTTAAGTAATGAAGTAATATGGTATATTTACTCACTATAATGTGGGTGCTGAATGCAGAACATGAGAAAACATATATTTACTCCAAACTAATATAATTTCATTATGAAATAAGTAGCATCAAAGGAAGTCGACGGTCCAAGCAGCAATGTTGTGGAGCGACTTATCCAAGATATATCGTTGTTTGGAAAGTGTTTGTTGGCATATCCAGTTGTCGCACTTCTCTGCTCAAATTATCACAAATTTAAATTATAATGTTAACAAGTAGAATACGTATTTTTAATAAAATCTAACATAACTAGCCAGAAAACATTTAACATTAATTAAAAAATATATGTTTGGAAGTTAAATCGACTTCATAGGACAATGGTTTTGTTATATATACTCATTATTCGTTGACATGCGTTCGCTACTTAAACTACCATGTACTGTACTTATGTAAAATCTCCCATGTCTCTTCGCTCATCTCACCGAACCCTACAGGCTCTGTGATATATTGTTTAATTAATTGAGATTCACAAATAAAGCTAATAATTGTATATGTTATCAAAAAGGCAGAGCTTAGTTTAGTTCATTTATTATGCACTCCATACCCATCCTATGGACGATAGTGGAGTGTTACAGAGGCACATAATGGGCTCAGGGAATGAGCCCCACAATTCATATAGCCAAGCAAGTTATAATCTTGATAAGCTAGTTACAAAAGTCAATACACATTGTCACATCAACAATGGGCTCGAGACCGACCACAAGTACAGTTTATAATTTAAGCAACTGATTTATATGGAGGGCTAGTGTCACAATTGATATGTTTATCCTACACATAACCCGCTCTCCCCCATCCAATGGGCAGGGATGGATAGGTTACAATCAAGTTTTATTTTTGCGTTTTATTCAGAGATTAGGTCTTATTAGGTGAGGAAAGATATTCATATTTTAAAGAAGGTTTCTTGGCTCTCCATTTGTAACAAACTTACACATTGATGGAAAATATACAACCTTTTGAAAATCAATGTTAGTTTGATCTAGATATTGTAATTAACGAAAGTATTTATGTCATCAGAAATTTAGAAATATAGGATACATTTAAAATCCTTTGTCATAAATATAACTGAAGTGAAAACGAAGATATATGCGTTTTGATAGTTACTTGATGGCTTGCTCTGAGAGTGTGAAGCCCTGCACACCAGCCAATAAATTGTATAATTAGTTTCCATATATTTTAATTAATCTTAAAAATCTATATGTCAGAAGAAAGGAAGATGTAGCCGTTAATGTGACAACATTTAAAAATATATATCTCTTAAGTTAAATAAATAATACCACCTTATCGCCGGTGTCCGGACACATGAAAATTACCTAGGTATCAGTATCCAGCCAGGCGGGGATCACAGGCTGCACAATACTGATAAATTATATAATGCACTACTTGTGGTCGATCTCGAACCCATTTATGATTTGACGACTTATAGTGAATTTTGTAACTAGCTCATTAAGATTGTATCTTGCTTAGCTAAATGAATTGTGGGGTTCGGTCCATTCATTTTCTTTCTTTATTATGCACCCCATAATACCCATCCTGTGGGCGGTGGTGTAAAGGATTACAGAGGCACATAATCGGTTCAGGAACTGAACCCTCTAGTTCGTTTAGCTAAGCAAATAACAATCTTTTGACGCTAGTTACAAAATTATTAATGTACACATACTTATGCATACATGTACATATACATACGTATACATATATAAATACACATACATATTTAATCACCCACACAAATACACACATCAGTAATTTTTTGTGTCACAAGTGATTCAACAAGAGGCTCACAACAGTCACTATACAAGGCACTTTACATCTATGAGGAGTCGCACAGTTACTAGTCTAGCTCCACACCCACCCAACTGGGCGGCAGCTTTACAGTCATGTGCTCCACACCCACCCAACTGGGCGGCAGCTTTACAGTTACCTGGTGTTATTCTTCACCTATATCTTTTTCTGGTTAATCCCTATTTACATTATGCAGTTCAGGTTTCGTCGCCATACTATAGTTTTTAGTTTAGTTAATTTATCACATAATGGGTTCAGGGACTGAACAAACAATTTATTTATCTAAGCAAGTTACAATCTTGAGGAGCTAGCCACAAAATTCATAACACATCGTCACATCAACAACATGTGTTCGAGATCGACCACAAGTACAGTTTCTAAATTAAGCAAATGCTATATGTGGAGAGCTAGTGTCACAATTGATATGTTTGTCCTGCACATTTCCACAGTAGTTTGCTTGGGTTTGCTTGGGTACATAGACAAGAGACTGAACTTCAGCACCCACATACAACACATAAAGGGATGCTCTGAGAGAGAGAGAGAGAGAGGGAGAGTAAAAATATCCACTGAGGTCTGATTAAGTCCTTTTGGGGACCTTAGTCATTAGGACGTTCAATGATTAACGCAAAGTGAGGCGTATTCAGATGGTATATTGACAACATTCAGCATATCTCATAATGACCTAGTAGTACTTGGTTCACAAATACCTTTTCCAAAGGAATCGCAAAACATAATTAAACACAACTGTACCGTACAGTGTTATATATTTATTTCAGTTTGAACAATTTTTAACATTAAAGGATAAATCCTTTAATTGGTTGAAATTGGTTTTAATATTCGAAATCTAATTTGTTGATGTTAAATAATATAAGGTTCAAATTTATTAAGATACATACTTTAAAAACTATTTCTATTTGAAATTTAAATAACATTAAAAGAGTACAGAATATAACAAATACCGACTATATAAAAGACCTGATAGTTGCAGCACTTAATTATGCTATTGTAACACATTGAAAGTAATAACATTATTTGATTCAGCAAAGCATTTGGTAAGGTTATAATAATAATAATAATAATAATAATAATAATGTATTAATTAAGTATTTTAAATTATAATTTACAACTTGCTAGCGCACAAGAAACAAATCCACGAATCATCATTACATTCTGTAACACCTACACATGATCCATGGTGCCAAATATTGCAACGTTCACAGCATACCATCAGCTTCAAATCATTTAGCTTTCTGCAAATGCAGTACACTTCCATCGAGCATGACCGGATGATTCGTTTTCTTCTCAGTGTCTGAGCTGCAGGGAATGAGATGAGACACTTTCCTTTAAAGTTCTCTTGAAGATGTTGTCTCATTCTGCATATCATACGAGGTTCACCGGATCTACACCACTTGCAAGTGATGCAGCAAACGCCACAGCATATACCCCACTAATACTTGAGTCCTTGTGTCTGCTGACATTCATTATATTGCATATCAGCTTATCATCCTGGCAATTAGCAAGAGCATACAAGATAACTTCAGTAGATTTGGATGGTAATTTATGCCTGGTGTCGTATATGTTAATTTGTCCAGTTACTCCAATGTTGGAAACGGTGGCCCAGTGACAACCATCAACTTGGATAATTTGAATAAATTCACCAATTGTAACTGGCCAGGAGAGGTCCCGCTACCACGCTGGGTCATGAAGGCCTTCTAGGCTTGGCACAGTTTGTTTGATGAGGTCACATGCAGGTTTTATATGAAGGTCAGAGAGCTGTACATTTGTTCCAATGTTCATTATCTCGTCATTTGTTAAATAATTTAACATTGTCGAATGTGAAGCACTGTTATCACTCTCCTTATTGTTGCATTGGTGTGAGGAGTGGCAGTGATTGGTTCAGTTTATTTTTTTTTTTTTAAATAGGGACATAAATTTGTACTGCAGATACCAGTACAGTTGCACCGTTTCTTTATATATTTTATACTTGGGTTAGCAAGGCGAGACGCTTCTCTTAACGTGATACTGTTGGTATCAAATAGAAATAGTTTTTAAAGTATGTATCTTAATAAATTTGAACCTTATATTATCAACATCAACATATTATATTATTTAACATCAACAAATTAGATTTCGAATGTTAAAACCATTTTCAACCAATTAAAGGATTTATCCTTTTTAAAGAATTTAATTAATGGATTTGACACAAAAATCAGTATGAAAATTACCTCGGCTGAGGATATTGAAAAACTTCAAGCTGATATTAATAAAGTTTTCGTCTGGGCATCAGAAAATATCATGATGTTTAACAGTGATAAATTCCAGGTACTCAGGTACGGTAAAAATGAGGACCTTAAACATAATACAGAGTACAAAACACAATCAAATGTACCCATAGTAGGAAAACAGCATGTAAAGGATTTGGGAATAATAATGTCTGACGACCTAACGTTTAAGGAGCATAACCAAGCAAATATTGCGACAGCCAGAAAAATGATAGGATAGATTACGAGAACTTTCAAATACAGGGATCCCATCACAATGGTTGTACTCTTCAAGTCACTTGTGTTGTCCCGTCTTGAGTACTGCTCAGTACTCACTTCCCCCTTCAGAGCAGGAGAGATTGCTGAAATAGAGGGAATACAGAGAACATATACGGCACGCATAGACGCAATAAAGCACCTAAATTATTGGGATCGTCTCAAAGCCCTCCAAATGTACTCACTAGAAAGAAGACGAGAGAGATATCAAATAATATAAACCTGGAAGATACTGGAGGGCCAAGTACCAAATCTACACAGTAAAATAACAACGTACTGGAGTGAACGACATGGAAGAAAATGTAGAATAGAACCAGTGAAGAGCAGAGGTGCCATAGGCACAATCAGAGAACACTGTATAAACATCAGAGGTCCGCGGTTGTTCAACGTCCTCCCAGCAAGCATAAGAAATATTGCCGGAACAACCGGGGACATTTTCAAGAGGAAACTAGATTTATTCCTCCAAGGAGTGCCGGACCAACCGGGCTGTGGTGGGTATGTGGGCCTGCGGGCCGCTCCAAGCAACAGCCTAGTGGACCAAACTCTCACAAGTCAAGCCTGGCCTCGGGCCGGGCTTGGGGAGTAGAAGAACTCCCAGAACCCCATCAACCAGGTATCCTTTAATGTTAAAAATTGTTCAAATTGAAATAAATATATAACACTGTACAGTACAGTTGTGTTTGCCTGCCACAGCCTGCCACAGCCTTGAGAGCACGGAGCCTCTCTCTACATTGGCGACCCAGTCTGGCTAAACATTGCGGTACAGTAGAACCTCAAGACCAAGGTATTTGTATCTGGTAACTAGTCGAGCAGAGAGCCATCATCCAATGACTAAGCATAGTTCCTGACATGTGGACAATACAGAGTTCAGAACATTTTGGGTGTTGGTATACCCATTGGTGTGGATCAGTATATCATCCACATAGCTAATGATGTGTTCGCTGGACCTTCTAGTTACAAAGTTTAAAAATGCACTGATTAACACATTGAACAGAGTAGGACTGAGGACACCTCCCTGTGGAGTGCCAAGTTCAAAAAATCTCGTTACACTCCTATGCCCATGGAACAGTACAGATGACTTCCTGTTGGATAGATAGCCTCTTATCCACCGTAGAAGCCATCCTCCAACATTTATTTTAGCAAGTTCTCTCAGAATGACGTGTGGGTTAGCAATGTCAAAGGCTGACTTAAGATCTAGGAAAGTGGTATATGACCTATCAGTATGCAGGGTGAGGAATGTGGTAATACAGTGATGTACACTCTTTCCATGCATAAAGCCATATATCTGGGGAGACAACATATTAATAATTTTGTAAAGCAGACGGTTGAGAACATCCTCTCAAGACACTTATAGAGACAACTACTGAGGGAGATTGGGCGAAAAGCACTCGGCTGGTGAGGTTTAGGAATGGGAATAATAACACTGTTGGTCCATGACTTAGGAAGCTCCCCAGTTACATAGCTCATATTATACAATTGAAGAAAGGTATTCCCTGGAACTAGCAGAAGCATATGCAGTATGCCGTCAGTAACTCCATCCTCCCCGGGTGATGTAGCTTTGCCTTTATGTAGAGCAGAATCTAGTTCGTATTCAGTAAAAGCATGTCACAGTCATCCTCTTGATGAAGCATGAAGTCAAGGAGCCTTGCCCTATCAGTATATCTATCATTTAATTCATTCTGTGAGGGTAGAGGAAGACTGTCAAAGCTGGAAGTCGTGGCCCAAGCATCAACAAGCTTATTTGCTCTGTGCAGAGGATTAGGGTACGAGATCTCTGCAGCATTTTTCCCTTTGACCTTGTTGATATCCTTCCATGCCCGACTTAGTGGCGTGTGAGAATTGAGACCACTGACAAAAGTTTCCCAGTCTGTCTGCCTCAGCTCCACCATACGTTCCCTGGCCTTAGCCAGAGCCGCTTGAAAGAGCCGAAGCATTTCAGCAGTGCGGGTCCTTCTACAAGCTAGTCCAATTATTCTGGCAGTGCGTTTTAGTGTCTGCAATTTAGAATCATTATAATAAACATAAGTGCTATGACCAGTGTAATTTGGGTTACGTGGCCTGGACGATGGATCAAGTTATTCTATAAACTGGTTGATAGTACCTGTGAGCTCATTGTTAAAATCTTCAACTGATGAAGGCTCAGATGACTGCACCATTCTGACACATGAGCAACAAGATTGTCTCGTTGATGGATGGGCACAGCCAGCCTCTTCCGCTTGAACACTCCACCAGGGAGGATAGAACTGCCAATGCTTACAGTGGCTAATATGGCCAGAAGATCAGACGCCATATCTGGCACTATTGACGAGGCGCACACGGTGTGGGAGACGTTGAAACCGAGACATAGATCAAGAATACCTCCGTAGATATTCGTCGGTTCAAGGTCACCCACAATCTGTGCATCATCGTGACTACCTAATAGTGACACTAGTTGTCGTTACGATTACTGAACTGCGAATTACCAATATTCCTATGTCTAGCGTTATAATCACCTTTAATGATGGTAGGCTCAGTCTGAATACAGACAGGAAGGTCAGCATAATTAAAGTTACAAGGAGTTGATTATTTAGTACATAGTTGTTTTTCTCTTAAACTGGATGATAGAGGGGGAGTCTTTAACGTGATTGGGAATACATACATACATACATACATACATACATACATACATACATCCATACATACATGCATGCGTACATCCATTCATACATACATACATACATACATACATACATACATACATACATACATACATACATACATACATACATACATACATACATACATACATACATACATACATGCATACATGCATGCATACATACATACATACATACATACATACATACATACATACATACATACATACATACATACATACATACATACATACATACATACATTACATACATTACATACATACATACATACATGCATGCGTACATACATACATCCATCCATCTATCCATACATACATACATACATACATGCATACATACATACATACATACATACATACATACATACATACATACATACATACATACATGCGTACATACATACATCCATCCATCTATCCATTCATACATGCATACATACATACATACATACATACATACATACATACATACATACATACATACATACATACATACATACATACATGCATGCATGCATGCATACATACATACATACATACATACATACATACATACATACATACATACATACATACATACATACATACATGCATGCATGCATACATACATACATACATGCATTCATACATGCATACATACATACATACATACATACATACATACATACATACATACATACATACATACATACATACATACATACATACATACATACATGCATGCATGCATGCATACATACATACATACACGTCCAGTCAGCATATAGCTATTTCGGGACAAAATCCAATACAGTTTATATTGGTGAGACGCCACTGTGATGAGGAGTTTAAATATCACAGGAACTGTAGGTTAATGTGTGACATAAGAGAGGTTAGATGAGGCATCTACAAGCATCAGCTGGAGGCTGATGGAGTGTTGTGGAGGCTGGTGGTACTATGCCCAGATGTTGGAGGGTGGATTTGACTCTCCCACCCTCCCTCCCCCTCCCCCCCCCCCCCACACATTGACCGCAGTACGTCTAAGGATACTTTCCACTCTCGCTTACCAAGGGTATAACCCCCGCCCCTCCCAACACACACACATGCATCAGATTCTTAACTTACAATATTTATGATTTACCAATTTATGTTACTACACTGACTGTCAATTTCACAATATTGTATAAACTTTGATGAATCGCTCGTCTATGGGTCATCCAATAATGTTAGCAGACTTCTAGATGTTACCACTGCTAGGTTTAGGCTCAGCTACAAGTACCTCTGGAAGTTTGTAACATCTGATGATGTAGATTTGACTAAATGTAAACTCTGTCAGCAGAACTATTCGCATACTTTGCGTCATTATATAATGGAATGTGAAAAATCGCGGAATTTAAAGATAACAACATCAATATGCCCGAAACGCTTTGCGTAATAGTGGCTTTAGGCATTGTATGTACTAGCTATACCCATAAGTTAAACAATCCTTGTAAATATTTATTGCATGTACGTACCTTACCTAAATAAAATTGTATTGTATAAAATTGTATTGTATTGTAATAGTGTCCATGAAATGTGTAAGTACTTCATTCATAATGATGTGCTGCTCGAAATCTTAGCGAAGTATCCAAAATTTGCTTACTGTAGGTAATGCATACACATGACTGTAAAGCTGCCGCCCAGTTGGGTGGGTGTGGAGCACATGACTGTAAAGCTGCCGCCCAGTTGGGTGGGTGTGGAGCACATGACTGTAAAGCTGCCGCCCAGTTGGGTGGGTGTGGAGCACGTACATGACTGTAAAGCAGCCGCCCAGTTGGGTGGGTGTGGAGCCCATGACTGTAAAGCTGCCGCCCAGTTGGGTGGGTGTGGAGCACATGACTATAAAGCTGCCGCCCAGTTGGGTGGGTGTGGAGCACATGACTGTAAAGCTGCCGCCCAGTTGGGAGAGTGTGGAGCACATGACTGTAAAGCTGCCGCCCAGTTGGGTAGGTGTGCAGCACATGACTGTAAAGCTGCCGCCCAGTTGGGTGGGTGTGGAGCACATGACTGTAAAGCTGCCGCCCAGTTGGGTGGGTGTGGAGCGCATGACTGTAAAGCTGCCGCCCAGTTGGGTAGGTGTGCAGCACATGACTGTAAAGCTGCCGCCCAGTTGGGTGGGTGTGGAGCACATGACTGTAAAGCTGCCGCCCAGTTGGGTGGGTGTGGAGCGCATGACTGTAAAGCTGCCGCCCAGTTGGGTGGGTGTGGAGCACATGACTGTAAAGCTGCCGCCCAGTTGGGAGAGTGTGGAGCACATGACTGTAAAGCTGCCGCCCAGTTGGGTGGGTGTGGAGCACATGACTGTAAAGCTGCCGCCCAGTTGGGTGGGTGTGGAGCACATGACTGTAAAGCTGCCGCCCAGTTGGGTGGGTGTGCAGCAAGACTAGTAACTGTGTGACTCACCATAAATGTAAAGTGCCTTGTATAGTGACTGTTGTGAGCCTCTTGTTGAATCACTTGTGACACAAAAGATTACTGATGTGTGTATTTGTGGTGGTGATTAAATATGTATGTGTATGTATATATGTATACGTATGAATATGTACATGTATGCATAAGTATGTGTACATTAATAATTTTGTAACTAGCGTCAAAAGATTGTTATTTGCTTAGCTAAACGAACTAGAGGGTTCAGTTCCTGAACCGATTATGTGCCTCTGTAATCCTTTACACCACCGCCCACGGGATGTGTATTATGGGGTGCGTAATAAAGAAAGAAAATGAATGGACCGAACCCCACAATTCATTTAGCTAAGCAAGTTACAATCTTAATGAGCTAGTTACAAAATTCACTATAAGTCGTCACATCATAAATGGGTTCGAGATCGACCACAAGTAGTGCATTATATAATTTATCAGTATTGTGCAGCCTGTGATCCCCGCCTGGCTGGATACTGATACCTAGGTAATTTTCATGTGTCCGGACACCGGCAATAAGGTGGTATTATTTATTTAACTTAAGATATATATATTTTTAAATGTTGTCACATTAACGGCTACATCTTCCTTTCTTCTGACATATAGATTTTTAATATTAATTAAAATATATGGAAACTAATTATACAATTTATTGGCTGGTGTGCAGGGCTTCACACTCTCAGAGCAAGCCATCAAGTAACTATCAAAACGCATATATCTTCGTTTTCACTTCAGTTATATTTATGACAAAGGATTTTAAATGTAGCCTATATTTCTACCTTTCAGATGACATAAATACTTTCGTTAATTACAATATCTAGATCAAACTAACATTGATTTTCAAAAGGTTGTATATTTTCCATCAATGGAGAGCATCAGCCAAGAAGCCTTCTTTAAAATATGAATATCTTTCCTCACCCAATAAGATCTAATCTCTGAATAAAACGCAAAAAACGACTTGATTGTAACCTATCCACCGCTGCCCATTGGATGGGGGAGAGGGGGTTATGTGTAGGTTAAACATATCAATTGTGACACTAGCCCTCCATATATGTCAGTTCCTTAAATTATAAACTGTACTTGTGGTCGGACTCGAGCCCATTGTTGATGTGACAATGTGCATTGACTTTTGTAACTAGCTTATCAAGATTATAACTTGCTTGGCTATATGAATTGTGGGGCTCATTCCCTGAGCCCATTATGTGCCTCTGTAACACTCCACTATCGTCCATAGGATGGGTATGGAGTGCATAATAAATGAACTAAACTAAGCTCTGCCTTTTTGATAACATATACAATTATTAGCTTTATTTGTGAATCTCAATTAATTAAACAATATATCACAGAGCCTGTAGGGTTCGGTGAGATGAGCGAAGAGACATGGGAGATTTTACATAAGTACAGTACATGGTAGTTTAAGTAGCGAACGCATGTCAACGAATAACGAGTATATATAACAAAACCATTGTCCTATGAAGTCGATTTAACTTCCAAACATATATTTTTTAATTAATGTTAAATGTTTTCTGGCTAGTTATGTTAGATTTTATTAAAAATACGTATTCTACTTGTTAACATTATAATTTAAATTTGTGATAATTTGAGCAGAGAAGTGCGACAACTGGATATGCCAACAAACACTTTCCAAACAACGATATATCTTGGATAAGTCGCTCCACAACATTGCTGCTTGGACCATCGACTTCCTTTGATGCTACTTATTTCATAATGAAATTATATTAGTTTGGAGTAAATATATGTTTTCTCATGTTCTGCATTCAGCACCCACATTATAGTGAGTAAATATACCATATTACTTCATTACTTAAATAATGCTAGGAGGGTTTGAGTAGCTTTGGGTATTTAGTGCACAGAATCTCCAATAGATGGGGCGAGAGTCGCCCCATCTCTCTCACCCGAGAGAGAGTCGAAACTTAATTTAAAATTGATATATCTTTGTTCTCGAACATGATATATTTCATTTGGTGCAATTATAATAATGTTCATATATCGGTCTTTCTGGAGGCATATAAGATTTTAGGCTTTATTAGCGTATCTTTGTTAATTATACAATATATCGGCAAGTGCGTAAGCGTCTGCACTCCATGCCCGACAAGCTACTGAGCGCTACTATAAAAACATATGTATCTTCACTTGAGCTATAAATATGTCTATTGTAATGTATTTAAAATGAAGCTCTTATTTCTATCTTGCTTAAGACTTATAAAACATTTGTGTTTATTAACGAATTTACGTGAAATAAACATTGATCTGAGAGAGAGTTGCTCTGTCGTTCAGTCTGTACGGGGTGGGAGCTCCGTAATTTTTAAAATACAATAATCTTCATTAGAAATTTAAATATGTCTATAGTAAAGTGTTTAAAGTGAAGCTTATATGTCTGTCTTTCTTGAGACATATAAAACATATATGTTTACTAACGAATTCACGTGAAATAAACATTGTTCTGAGAGAGAGTTGCTCGGTCGATCGATCTGTCCGGGGTCGGAGCTCGGCTATTATAAAAGTACACGTATCTTCGGTTTAAATTTAAATATGCCCATGGTAAGGTATTTAGAATGAAGCTTATATTTCTATCTTTCTTGTGACATATAAAACTTTTACGTTTATTAAGGAATCTGCGTGAAATAGGCATGGTTCTGAGATGAATGCTGCGGTTTTCGAGCTCGACAATGGACGCCATATACACATCCAGTGGGTGTTATTGGACCCCATACCCATTTTATGGGTGGTTGGAGCCCCATACCCATTCTATGGGTGGTTGGAGCCCCATACCCATCCTGTGGGTTGTAGTGGACGCCATACTCATCCTGTGGGTGGTATTGGACCCCATACCCTTCCTGTGGGTGGATGTGATCCCCATACTCATCCTCTGGGTGGATGTGACCCTCATACCTATCCTGTGGGTGGTATTGCACCCCTTACCCACCTAACAGGTGGTAGTGGACAATATACCGATCCTGTAGTTGGTATAGTAGACACAATACCATCCTGTTTAGAGTAGTTTACCCCATAGACATTCCAATGAACCATCGTTTTCTGTTAGCGTTCTTACAAAACATCCTTTAAAGATTTGTAAAGCACCAACTATGGTATATAATATTGATTGGTGAAGGACTGTTATTCTATGTAATAATTTTTAGTGCTTATTATAATTTACTAAGAACAACTAATATTTCTCAAAACAAAACTACGAACCTTCAATAGGAAGTAGCTGATCTATAATATTCTAAGAGCATGGACAATAGTAGGTAAATTTCACAACCCATGTGGGACCTGAAAAGTACAATTTTCCTTATAATTGAACCAATCACGACTATTCTGCTATCTAGGTTGACGGACGGGTACTGTGAGACGCAAGTTGGTACGTGAGGAAGAGTTTGGGCCTTGGAAAAAAAAGTAACTGGGAATATATCACATATTTACTAATTCATATTCAACATATTGACTTTAAGCATTAAGTCATATATGTGCTGTCTTGTGTGAGAACGGGTTGCCTTGCCTGATGAAAATAGTTTTGACAATGAGTTTGTTAAGAAAAGCATCTTAAATGCTTACCAATTAAATCCAGAAGCACACAGACAAAAGTTTAGGAACCTAAAGAGGGTAAGTGATCAGACAATTGCAGATTTCACCCGTCTAAAAGTTAATTACTGCAACTGATAGCTAAAATCACTTTCAATAACCGAGTATGATGCTCTTAAGAATCTTCTTATAACAGAAGAAGTGATGTCATGTCTCCCAGACAAATTGTCTACTTTTATAGCAGAACAGAAAAATATAACAGACATTTATGAGCTGTCTAAGCTCGCTGATGAGCATGAGTTGTTGACTAAGGCCCAGTTTAAAGCCCAATCACCTAAGTTTAACAGTAGAGTAAATTATAATGCTCACCGAACTCCTTATCAGTATAAATCCAATCCTAGTGCTCCAGTTACTCCCATGAACTCTTCTCTTATAAAACCTAAAATTGCTACTCCATTGCCAGGACCATATGATCCTAGTAATGCTAATTCTAAACCTGCAGTTGGTTCCACAGGTGTATCCACTTCAGGCATTGTACACATTGTAAGAGAAGAGGACATGTGATTACGTCTTGCTATAGTTTGCATCCTGAATTACGGCCAACTGGTCTTATTATGAGTAGAGGATTGCAAACTAATAATTCTCCATGTACTACAGCCAATCCCCATTGGATGGCTGAATTTAAACCACACATTTCTACAGGTACATTATTGTGTAAAGATGGTAGTAGTAAGACTGTTCAATTACTCCGTGATACTGGAGCTTCCCAGTCTCTTATTGCCCAGAATGTACTTGCTGATGTTGACACCCGAGATCTTGGTGAAGTTGTGCTTCTCGAAGGTATTGCAGGTAGTGTGCAACAGGTGTCTTTAATGCAAATTGACCTTGATTCTAATTTTACTTCAGGATGGTGTAATGTTGGTGTAAGTAAACAAATGCCCATTCCAGGGGTAGATATTATTCTTGGTAATGATTTTGGCAACCGAAAGGTTGAAGGGTCCAGGTGTCCAATAATGTTAATTAATCCCAATAATGTACTAGATCAACCAGAAGCAGATGATGACATTATTTACCCTGCTTGTGTTGTAACTAGATCAATGAGAAAAACAGGTGAAAGTAATCCTGTCTTCACTAAGGTAGCTGTTCCCAAGACCAGGACCCCCTTCAGTAAAGGAGTGGGAGGTGGGTCTTGAAGATTCTTTTATGACTCGACTGGATGATGAGAGTGAGGCAGTAGTAGAAGCCCCGCCGAACCTAAACCACAAGGAAAGTGAAGGTGAGGAGGCTGAACTATCTGTACCTTGCCCGCTTGTCTCCACTAAACCAGTTGTCGAGAGTGAGGCCGAAGTAGCTATGGCTCAAATTTATTCTGATCAATCAAGAAAAGAGATCAAGCTACTAGATTCTTGCCCGCTCGCTACTGAATCTGAGTCATTGCCCTTAAGTGTTATACAGACTACTGATCCTAGTTTAATTGAGTGTATTTCTGAGGCTCCTGATAATGTTGATGCACTGGAGGAAGGGGCGGGTTTCTTTTTCAAGGATCGACTTCTGATGAGAAGGTGGAGACCCAAGGGAACTCCCTCTTCAGATGATTGTGAGACCAGAACCCAACTAGTTGTCCCCAATGATTATCGTAAGCAGGTCCTGCAGGCTGCACATGATGATCCCATGGGAGGTCACCAAGGTATCACAAATATGTACCATAAAATATGCAAATATTTTTACTGGCCAAGCTAAAGAAAGATGTAGTCAGGTATCGTCATAACTGTATACCCTGTCAAATTGTTGGAAAACCAAACCAATCTGTGCCAAGAGCACCATTGCAACCTATTGTAGTTCCTGATGAACCATTTTCTCATGTTGTAATAGATTGTGTAGGTCCTTTACCTAAGACTAAGTCGGGTAGCATTTTTATGTTTACTCTTATATGTATGACTACGAGATTTCCTGAGGCATATGCCTTAAGAAATACCAAGACTCATAATCTCATCAAGTGTCTTGAACGATGTTTCTCCTTGTTCGGAATGCCTAGAGTTATCCAGAGTGACAATGGGGGAAATTTTGTTTCCAAAGTTTTCAAAACTTTCTGCAAATCCAAAGGGATTCAGCACACATTTTCCAGTCCATATCATCCACAAAGCCAAGGTGGGCTTGGACGTTTCCATCAAACGTTGAAACAGATGTTAAAGACGACAGGAGAAACTTATCCATCCACGTAATTGGGATGAGAATCTCCCTTTTGTGTTGTTTGCTGCTAGAGACGGGTTACAAGCGTCATTGGGATGTTCACCTTTTGAGCTCGTATTTGGTCACCAAGTGAGAGGTTCGTTAAAAATGCTCCAAGAAAAGTTGATGGGAGATGTCTCTGTTCATCAGAGTGGTTGGTACTTGAGTGAGGTCAAGGACAAGTTGTGTCGGGCTAGAGAGTTGGCGATGGAACATCTGGAACAGACTCAACAAGCCATGAAACAAAGATATGACAAAAAGTTCAGGGCTAAGCTCAGGTCGTTTGCTGTCGGAGATTTGGTGTTTGTGTTGAAACCTCGTTTGGGGACTTCCATGTCCCATAAGTTTGAAGGACCCTACCAAGTGGTAGAGAAGGTGGGAGACCTAACTTACAAAATATTTAACCCAACTCTTTCAGAACATAAAATTAATGTGCATATTAACAGGTTAAAAGCTTATGTTGGACCAGAAGTGGTAGCTTGTTTTAGTAGGGAAGAGTTACCATCTGAGGGAAATTGTTGTGAAGAAAATTATGTTAATATTCAACTTCTCAGTTCCAGTTCCAATGGCAGGGAGATGCTATGTCATTTACAGGAGGAGCAACGTGATGAGTCCCAGGTTCTGCTGGACAACCATACATCTCTGTTTGGGGAGGTTCCCACACAGACCCACCTCATCACACACGACATTCAGCTCCTGGACAGCACTCCAATTAGACAACATCCTTACAGAGTGAATCCCGAAAAGAGGAAAATTATACAACAAAAAGTGGAATATCTGCTCCAGCATAATTTCATTCGGCCAAGTCAAAGTTCTTGGAGCTCTCCGTGCTTGTTAGTGCCAAAACCAGGGGGAACCTGGAGGTTATGTGTAGATTATCGTAAACTGAACAAGAGCACTACTGTTGATGTATTTCCATTACCACTGTTGGAGGAGTGTATTGAATCAATAGGACATGCTAATTATGTAAGTAAACTTGATTTATCTAAGGGATCTTATCAGATTGCATTAACTGATTATGCTAGGGAAGTTACTACTTTTGTTACACCTGATGGTGCATATGAATTCAATGTTATGCCATTCGGTTTGAGGAATGCACCTGCCACCTTTCAAAGACTCATGAATTTCTTACTCAAGGATGTGCCAGATTGTAGGGCCTACCTTGACGACATTGTTTTATACAGTAAGAATTGGGCAGATCATCTTTCAGGCCTTAAGCAATTGTTTACGGTGTTGAAAAACGCCAATTTAACAATGAATATGAATAAGTGTAGTTGGGCAAGAGGGACTATAACGTATCTTGGGCATGAAGTAGGACAAGGTAAGATAATTCCTTTACAAGATAAGATACAAGTCATTGTGGACTACCCAGTGTTAACCAGTAAGAAGGGAGTCCAAAGATTTATCGGTATGTGTGCTTACTACTATATGTATGTGTACTATAGGTGGTACTGTATAAATTTTTAGACAGTTGCTGCCCCATTGACAAATTTGTTGCCAAAGCAAGTAAAGTTTAAGTGGACTCAAGATTGCCAGAATTAATTTCAGAACTTAAAGGGCATATTGTCAACGTCACCTGTTCTTGCTAGTCCCCAATTCGACAAACCTTTTATTTTACATATTAATGTATCAGATGTTGGAATAGGTGCTGTGCTTATACAAGTTGGTCTAGATAATATTGAACATCCTGTATATTATTAATCTAGAAAATTTAATTCAGCCCAGAAGAACTATTCAGTGGTAGAAAAGGAGGCGTTGGGTCTTATATTGTCAATCAAGAAATTTGAGATTTACCTTTCAGGTAATAAGGTGCTACTGTTTACTGACCACAATCCCCTTATATTAATTAATATGATGAAAATCAAGAACCAACGAATTCTGCGCTGGTCATTGTTTCTACAAGAATTTAATGTTGAGATTAAACATATTCCGGGCAGGCAGAATGTCATTGCTGATGCTTTGTCCAGAAGTTTTGTATATGATGTACCATGAGTGAAATATTCTTTTACTTAGCATTTTTACTTCAGAAAAAATGCCATTGATCTTCAAACCATTGCATTTTTTTCTTGGAGGTGGAAGTGTTACGTACCCCTATTGGATATGTATATAAATAATAAATAATTACTTATTCCATGCATCATTACTTGTATGTGCTTATATATTATATCATTAATTGTATGTGTATTATATCATTACTTGTTTGCTTATATCAGTACTTGTATGTTCTTGAATGTTCATATCATTACTTGTATGTGCTGATATGTTCTATTGTGGTAACTATCATCTGGTGGACCAAACCGTGGGAAACCGTTATTATTTTTTTTGTGTGGTGGTCAGCTAGTCAGCTTTACCGTGAGAAAGTTATATTTTGTACTGATCATCTAGTGGCAAAACCGTGAGAAACCGTTTTAGTTGTTCCTCTAGTCGGCAATACCGTGGGACACATTACCTTCCTGCTATGTTGCCAGCAATTTCCTCTTTATTTTATAATTACATACCTGTATTATATTAATAACTACATTACTTCTGTGTATGCATGTAAATCTGATCATTCTTTAATTTAGTTAATTAATGATTACCTTATTTCCATTATATGGCTCCATTTAAGTAAAATTTATATTAGTTAATAACTGTCATTCAATATGTTTTGAGGAAGCGAGATCGGCTCCCGCCGTGAGAAATTTAGTCAGTAACTGTTTAGACTCAGGAAGGATCACATCTAGGAGTTAAGTGGCTGTTATATATTGTGCCGATAATCTCTTCCAAGAGAGATTGAGCCTGCTCTTCCCTATATCATTCATGTCATTCTACAAGTACAAGATACTATATTGAAGATACGTCCACCAGTATCGCCAAACGTTTTGCCCAGGAAGCAAAGCGTACCTTGCACCACCCGACACGCCGGCTCCCCGCCCGCCGTCAACGAGCAAACTACCCATTCTCCGCCTGCCTGCTCCTGATTGACTGGTGTATCGCCGACAACACCTGCACCTGCACTCACGCCCCCTACCTGAGTCGACGTCTGGGCCAGCTCACGCCGTATTCCTCAGAATATCTCTGTGCTCTTAGAAGTTGACATCTCTCTCTGGTAGACTAAGCCCTGGCTGTCGTGTACTAAGGGAGGTGGCAGCTCAAGCCAGTATTCTCAGCACCTGATTAATATTATTATTGTCTTGCACTTCATTTTGTTTTAGAGTATATTTCACACCTATTAGTTATTCATGTTGTTTTGTTTGTTGACTTGTTTTGAATTTTACGTAAGCCAAGGGATTGTCTTTGTTCATATCTTGTTTTCTAAAGTAATTAAAATTTCATTGTTTATATTTTGTGTTTTGTGTGTCTTCCCATTACCTTACCACAGACAAACAGGCAAGCAGTCTCCTTTTTTTTCTGTAAATGTGACAAGGCATTGCCACCTGCCATTGGAGGTCTGCCGAACATCAACACTCCAACACTTTACCGTCACAATATATATCTATATTGTTCTGTTGTAGTATGTTAGTCTGTGGAGACATAAATTTATTTTGATTGACATGTGATTGCCCATCTGTTGATTGATATATAATACTGATAATTAACTGAAATATCATTCTAATACACAGTTATTTTTATATGTGTGATTAATTATTCCTAGGGGGTGATCAATTTTAATTCTGTTATACTCAAATTCTATGTCAGTTGAAATATAACCAATCACAGGCAAGGAGGCCTCTGACGTCATGCCAGACAGAGGAGCATCAGCGATGCTCCCAGCAGCCTCAGTTCTCCTCACAGACTCAGAGTAGGTGGACCTCGGTTGGCCAAATATATACCTTGTTGTCCCGGTCAATAAATATATACAGAAGCGACTACTGTGTCTACATTCAACCCGAACAAGGCAAACGAATACTGGTGGCAGTTTTTTTTGGTGCATATGCCGAGTTGTTAGTATCACGCACACCTGATCTTCTTTCAATGTTTTATTATGCAAATTTCACATGTAAGCCATTATTGAATGCCACCGAGATCCTTCAGTATCATTGTAACTATATAGCTAGCAAGAGCTTTTCGACAAGGGACGTCGACTTGATAGCGTGTCCGAGCGGTGTTATACTCAAATTCTATGTCAGTTGAAATGTAACCAATCACAGGCAAGGAGGCCTCTGACGTCATGCCAGACAGAGGAGCATCACCGATGCTCCCAGCAGCCTCAGTTCTCCTCACAGACTCAGAGTAGGTGGACCTCGGTTGGCCAGATATATACCTTGTTGTCTCGGTCAATAAATATATACAGAAGCGACTACTGTGTCTACATTCAACCCGAACAAGGCAAACAAATAATTCTTTCCTGAACAAACCATGGGATTATATTGGTGACACACCTTGAGACTACAGCATCGGTAAATGTCCCTAGACTACAATATTTTGTTGCTGTTACATGTCACGAGCATTAATGTACGGTTTGTAATACCCCATCACAACCCCTATAGGGTGTGGGTCTGCGTGCCCACCACAACCCCTATAGGGTGACGGCCTGCGTGATCACCACAACCCCTATAGGGTGAGAGCCTGCGTGCCCACCACAACCCTATAGGACGCGGGCCTGCTTGCCCACCACAACCCCTAAAGGGTGAGAGCCTGCATTCTCACCACATCTATAGGGACCGTGCCTGCGAGCCCACCACAATTCCTATAGGGACCGAACCTACGTCCCCACAACAATCCCTATAGAGTCCTGGTCTGCGTGCGCACCACAACTTATCTAGGGTCCTGGCCTGCGTGCCCACCTCAATCCCTATAGGGTCCGGGTCTGCGTGCCCACCACTATCTCTTTAGGGGCCAGGCCCATGTGCTTCAATCTCAATCACCTTCTCAATCCCTAAAGAGTCCGGGCCTGTGTGCCCATCAAACCCCCTATAGGGTCCGGGCCAGCGTGCCACCACAACCCCAATAAGGTCCAGTTATGCGTGACAACCACAACCCCAGTATAGTGAGGGCCTACGTGCCCACCACAACACCGTATAGGGTGAGGCCCTGCATGCCCACCACAAACCCTATAGGGTGAGGGGCCTGCGTGCCCACCTCAACCCCTATAGGGTGAAGGGCCTGAGTGACAACCACAACCCCTGTAGGGTGAGGGCCTGATTGCCCACCACAACCCCTATAGGGACCGGACCTGCGTCCCCACAACAATCCCTATAGGGTCCTGGCCTGCGTGCCCACCACAACTTATATAGGGTCCTGGCCTGCATACCCACCACAATCTCTATAGGGTCCGGGTCTGCGTGCCCATCACAACCCCAATAGGGTCCAGGCCTGCGTGCCCACCATAACATCTATAGGGTCCGGGCCTGCGTGCCCACCACTATCCCTATAGGGTCCAGGCCTACGTGCCCACAAGAATCCCTATAGGGTCCGGGCCAGCGTGCCCACCACAACCCCAAAAGGTAAAGTTATGCATGCCAACAACCACTGAATAGTGAGGGCCTGTGTGCCCACAACAATCCCTATAGGGTCCTGGCCTGCGTGCCCACCACAACTTATATAGGGTCCTGGCCTGCATGCCCACCACAATCTCTATAGGGTCCGGGTCTGCGTGCCCACCAAAACCCCTATAGTGTTCAGGCCTGCGTGCCTGATGCAACTACTATAGGGTCCGGGCCAGCATGCCCACAACAACCCCTATTGTGTCCGGTCCTGCGTGTCCACCAAAACCCCTATAGGATCCTGGCCTGCGCGCCCACCCCAACCCCTATAGGGTCCAGGCCTGCGAGCCTACCACAACCCTTATAGGGTCCGGGCCTCTGTGCCCACCACAACACTTATAGGGTCCGGACCTGTGTGCCTACCACAACACCTATAGGATCCTGGCCTGCGTGCACACCTCAACCCCAATACGGTCCAGGCCTGCCTGCCCACCACAACACCTATAGGGCCCGGCCCTGCGTGCCCACCACAACCCTTATAGGGTCCGGGCCTCTGTGCCCACCACAACACTTATAGGGTCCGGACCTGTGTGCCTACCACAACACCTATAGGATCCTGGCTTGCGTGCACACCACAACACTTGTAGAGTGGGCATGCGTGCCCACCACAGTCTCTATAGGGTGTGGGCCTGCGTGCCCACCACAACACCTATAGGGTCCGGACCTGCGTGCCCACCACAACACCTATAGGGTCCGGACCAGCGTGCACACCACAACCCTTGTAGAGTGGGCATGCGTGCCCACCACAGTCTCTATAGGGTGTGGGCCTGCGTGCCCACCACAACACCTATACAGTCCGGGCCTGCGTGCCCACCACAACCGCTATAGGGTACGGGCCTGCGTGCCCATCACAACCCCCATAGGATCCTGCCCTGCGTGCCCACAACAACCCCTATAGGGTCCGGGCCTGCGTACCCAACACAACACCTATACAGTCCGGGCCTGCGTGCCCACCACAACCGCTATAGGGTACGGGCCTGCGTGCCCATCACAACCGCTATAGGGTACGGGCCTGCGTGCCCATCACAATCCCTATAGGATCCTGGCCTGCGTGCCCACAACAAAAGCTATAGGATCCTGGCCAGCGTGCCCACAGCAACCCCTATAGGATCCTGGCCTGCGTGCCCACAACAACAGCTATAGGATCCTGGCCTGCGTGCCCACAGCAACCCCTATAGGATCCTGGCCTGCGTGCCCACAACAACTCCTATAGGATCCTGGCCTGCGAGCCCACAACAACCCCTATAGGGTCTGGGCCTGCGTGCCGACCACAACCCTTATAGGGTCCGGGCCTGTGTGCCCAGCACAACCCCTATTGAGTCCGGACCTGCGTGCCCACCACAACCCCTATAGCGTTTCGGCCTGCGTGCCCACCACAACCCCTATTGGGTCCAGGCCTGCGTGCCCACCACAACCCCTATAGGGTCCGGACCTGCGTGCCCACCACACCCCCTATAGGATTCTTGCCTGCGTGCCCACCTTAACCCCTATGGGATCCTGGCCTGCATGCCCACCACAACCCCTATTGGATCCTGGCCTGCATGCCTACCACAACCCCTATAGGATCCTGGCCTGCGAGCTCACCATATTCCCAATAGGGCCAGGACCTGCGTGCCCACCATACCACAATAGGGTCCGGGAGTGTGTCCTCACCACAACCCTTATAGGGTGTGAGCCTGCGTGCCCACCACAACACCTATAGGGCCCGGCCCTGCGTGCCCACCACAACACCTATAGGGTCCGGACCTGTGTGCCCACCACAACACCTATAGGATCCAGGCCTGCGTGCCCACCACAACACCTAAAGGGTCCAGGCCTGCGTGCCTACCACAACACCTATAGGGTTCGGGCCTACGTGCCTACCACAACACCTATAGGGTTCGGGCCTGCGTGCCCACCACAACCCCTATACGGTCCGGACCTGCCTGCCCACCACAACACCTATAGGGCCCGGACCTGCGTGCCCACCACAACCCCTATAGGGTGACGGCCTGCGTGATCACCACAACCCCTATAGGGTGAGAGCCTGCGTGCCCACCACAACCCTATAGGACGCGGGCCTGCTTGCCCACCACAACCCCTAAAGGGTGAGAGCCTGCATTCTCACCACATCTATAGGGACCGTGCCTGCGAGCCCACCACAATTCCTATAGGGACCGAACCTACGTCCCCACAACAATCCCTATAGAGTCCTGGTCTGCGTGCGCACCACAACTTATCTAGGGTCCTGGCCTGCGTGCCCACCTCAATCCCTATAGGGTCCGGGTCTGCGTGCCCACCACTATCTCTTTAGGGGCCAGGCCCATGTGCTTCAATCTCAATCACCTTCTCAATCCCTAAAGAGTCCGGGCCTGTGTGCCCATCAAACCCCCTATAGGGTCCGGGCCAGCGTGCCACCACAACCCCAATAAGGTCCAGTTTATGCGTGACAACCACAACCCCAGTATAGTGAGGGCCTACGTGCCCACCACAACACCGTATAGGGTGAGGCCCTGCATGCCCACCACAAACCCTATAGGGTGAGGGGCCTGCGTGCCCACCTCAACCCCTATAGGGTGAAGGGCCTGAGTGACAACCACAACCCCTGTAGGGTGAGGGCCTGATTGCCCACCACAACCCCTATAGGGACCGGACCTGCGTCCCCACAACAATCCCTATAGGGTCCTGGCCTGCGTGCCCACCACAACTTATATAGGGTCCTGGCCTGCATACCCACCACAATCTCTATAGGGTCCGGGTCTGCGTGCCCATCACAACCCCAATAGGGTCCAGGCCTGCGTGCCCACCATAACATCTATAGGGTCCGGCCTGCGTGCCGACCACAACCCTTATAGGGTCAGGGCCTGTGTGCCCAGCACAACCCCTATTGGGTCCGGACCTGCGTGCCCACCACAACCCCTATAGCGTTTGGGCCTGCGTGCCCACCACAACCCCTATTGGGTCCAGGCCTGCGTGCCCACCACAACCCCTATAGGGTCCGGACCTGCGTGCCCACCACAACCCCTATAGGATCCTGGCCTGCGTTCCCACCACAACCCCTATAGGATCCTGGCCTGCGTTCCCACCACACCCCCTATAGGATTCTTGCCTGCGTGCCCACCTTAACCCCTATGGGATCCTGGCCTGCATGCCCACCACAACCCCTATTGGATCCTGGCCTGCATGCCCACCACAACCCCTATAGGATCCTGGCCTGCGAGCTCACCATATTCCCAATAGGGCCAGGACCTGCGTGCCCACCATACCACAATAGGGTCCGGGAGTGTGTCCTCACCACAACCCTTATAGGGTGTGAGCCTGCGTGCCCACCACAACCCCTATTGTGTCCGGTCCTGCGTGTCCACCAAAACCCCTATAGGATCCTGGCCTGCGCGCCCACCCCAACCCCTATAGGGTCCAGGCCTGCGAGCCTACCACAACCCTTATAGGGTCCGGGCCTCTGTGCCCACCACAACACTTATAGGGTCCGGACCTGTGTGCCTACCACAACACCTATAGGATCCTGGCCTGCGTGCACACCTCAACCCCAATACGGTCCAGGCCTGCCTGCCCACCACAACACCTATAGGGCCCGGCCCTGCGTGCCCACCACAACCCTTATAGGTCCGGGCCTCTGTGCCCACCACAACACTTATAGGGTCCGGACCTGTGTGCCTACCACAACACCTATAGGATCCTGGCTTGCGTGCACACCACAACACTTGTAGAGTGGGCATGCGTGCCCACCACAGTCTCTATAGGGTGTGGGCCTGCGTGCCCACCACAACACCTATAGGGTCCGGACCTGCGTGCCCACCACAACACCTATAGGGTCCGGACCAGCGTGCACACCACAACCCTTGTAGAGTGGGCATGCGTGCCCACCACAGTCTCTATAGGGTGTGGGCCTGCGTGCCCACCACAACACCTATACAGTCCGGGCCTGCGTGCCCACCACAACCGCTATAGGGTACGGGCCTGCGTGCCCATCACAACCCCCATAGGATCCTGCCCTGCGTGCCCACAACAACCCCTATAGGGTCCGGGCCTGCGTACCCAACACAACACCTATACAGTCCGGGCCTGCGTGCCCACCACAACCGCTATAGGGTACGGGCCTGCGTGCCCATCACAACCGCTATAGGGTACGGGCCTGCGTGCCCATCACAATCCCTATAGGATCCTGGCCTGCGTGCCCACAACAAAAGCTATAGGATCCTGGCCAGCGTGCCCACAGCAACCCCTATAGGATCCTGGCCTGCGTGCCCACAACAACAGCTATAGGATCCTGGCCTGCGTGCCCACAGCAACCCCTATAGGATCCTGGCCTGCGTGCCCACAACAACCCCTATAGGGTCCTGGCCTGCGCCCCACAACCAACCCCCTATAGGGTCTGGGCCTGCGTGCCGACCACAACCCCTATAGGGTCCGGGCCTGCGTGCCCATCACAACCCCTATAGTGTCCGGGCCTGTCGTGCCCACCACAACCCCTATAGGTATCCTGGCATGCAGTGCCCACCACAACCCCTATAGGGTACGCAGGGCCTGCGTGCCCACCACAACCCCTATAGGGTCCTGGGACCTGTGTACCCACCACGACCCCTATAGGATTCCTTGCCTGCGTGCCCACCTTAACCCCTATAGGCATCCTGGCCTGCATGCCCACCACATACCCCTATAGGATTCTGGCCTGCAGTGCCCTACCACAACCCATGTAGGATCCTGGCCTGCGTGCCCACCACAATCCCTATAGGATCCTGGCGTGCGTGCCCACCACAACCCCTATAGGATTCTGGCCTGCGTGCCTACAACAACTCCTATAGGGTCCGGACCTGCGTGCCCACCACAACCGCTGTATGATCCTGGCCTGCGTGCCCACCATAACCCCTATAGGATCCTTGCCTGCGTGCACACCACAACCCCTAAAGTATACTGGCCTGCGTGCCGACAACAACCCTTATAGGATTCTGGCCTGCGTGCCTACAACAACTCCTATAGGGTCCGGGCCTGCGGCCCCATCCCAACCCCCTATAGGGTCTGGGCCTGCGTGCCCACCACAACCCCTATAGCGTTTGGGCCTGCGTGCCCACCACAACCCCTATTGGGTCCAGGCCTGCGTGCCCACCACAACCCCTATAGGGTCCGGACCTGCGTGCCCACCACAACCCCTATAGGATCCTGGCCTGCGTTCCCACCACAACCCCTATAGGATCCTGGCCTGCGTTCCCACCACACCCCCTATAGGATTCTTGCCTGCGTGCCCACCTTAACCCCTATGGGATCCTGGCCTGCATGCCCACCACAACCCCTATTGGATCCTGGCCTGCATGCCCACCACAACCCCTATAGGATCCTGGCCTGCGAGCTCACCATATTCCCAATAGGGCCAGGACCTGCGTGCCCACCATACCACAATAGGGTCCGGGAGTGTGTCCTCACCACAACCCTTATAGGGTGTGAGCCTGCGTGCCCACCACAACACCTATAGGGCCCGGCCCTGCGTTCTCACCACAACACCTATAGGGTCCGGACCTGCGTGCCCACCACAACACCTATAGGGTCAGGACCTGCGTGTCCACCACAATACCTATAGGGTTCGGGCCTGCGTGCCCACCACAACCCCAATAGGGTCCGGACGTGCGTGCCCACCACAACACCTATAGGATCCTGGCCTGCGAGCTCACCATATTCCCAATAGGGCCAGGACCTGCGTGCCCACCATACCACAATAGGGTCCGGGAGTGTGTCCTCACCACAACCCTTATAGGGTGTGAGCCTGCGTGCCCACCACAACACCTATAGGGCCCGGCCCTGCGTGCTCACCACAACACCTATAGGGTCCGGACCTGCGTGCCCACCACAACACCTATAGGGTCAGGACCTGCGTGTCCACCACAATACCTATAGGGTTCGGGCCTGCGTGCCCACCACAACCCCAATAGGGTCCGGACGTGCGTGCCCACCACAACACCTATAGGATCCTGGCCTGCGTGCCCACCACAACACCTATAGGATCCTAGCCTGCATGCCCACAACAACCCCTATAGGATCCTGGCCTGTGTGCCCACCACAACCCCTGAAGGATCCTTGCCTGCGTGCCCACCACAACCCCTATTGGATCCTGGCCTGCGTGCCCACCACAACCCCTATAGGGTGTGGGCTTGCGTGCACACCACAACACTTGTAGAGTGGGCATGCGTGCCCACCACAGTCTCTATAGGGTGTGGGTCTGCGTACCCACCACAACCCGTATAGGGTCCAGATCTGCGTGCCCACAACAACCCCTATAGGATCCTGGCCTGTGTGCCCACCACAACCCCTGAAGGATCCTTGCCTGCGTGCCCACCACAACCCCTATTGGATCCTGGCCTGCGTGCCCACCACAACCCCTATAGGGTGTGGGCTTGCGTGCACACCACAACACTTGTAGAGTGGGCATGCGTGCCCACCACAGTCTCTATAGGGTGTGGGTCTGCGTACCCACCACAACCCGTATAGGGTCCAGATCTGCGTGCCCACCACAACACCTATAGGGTCCGGACCAGCGTGCCCACCACAACACCTATAGGGTCCTGATCTGCGTGCCCACCACAACCCGTATAGGGTCCAGATCTGCGTGCCCACCACAACCCCTATTGGGTCCAGATCTGCGTGCCCACCACAACCTCTATAGGATTCTGGCCTGCGTGCCCACCTCAACCCCCTATAGGACTCGGGCCTGCGTGCCCACCACAACCCCTATAGGGTGAGGGCCTGCGTGCCCACCAACCCACCTATAGGGTCCGGGCCTGTGTGCTCACCACAACCGCTATAGGTTCTGGGCCTGAGTGCCCACCACAACCCCTATAGGATCCTGGCCTGCGTGCCCTCAACAACCCCTATAGGGTCCGGGCCTGCGTGCCCACCACAACCGCTGTAGGATCCAGGCCTGCGTGCCCACCACAACCCCTATAGGATCCTTGCCTGCGTGCACACCACAACCCCTAAAGTATCCTGGCCTGCGTGCCCACAACAACCCCTATAGGATCCTTGCCTGCGTGCCCACAACAACCCCTATAGGGTCCGGGCCTGCGCCCCCAACCCAACCCCCTATAGGGTCTGGGCCTGCGTGCCCACCACAACCCCTATAGGGTCCGGGCCTGCGTGCCCATCACAACCCCTATAGTGTCCGGGCCTGTGTGCCCACCACAACCCCTATAGGATCCTGGCATGCATGCCCAACACAACCCCTATAGGACGCGGGCCTGCGTTCCCACCACAACCCCTATAGGGTCTGGGCCTGTGTACCCACCACGACCCCTATAGGATCCTTGCCTGCGTGCCCACCTTAACCCCTATAGCATCCTGGCCTGCATGCCAACCAATACCCCTATAGAATTCTGGCCTGCGTGCCCACCACAACCCATGTAGGATCCTGGCCTGCGTGCCCACCACAACCCCTATAGGATCCTGGCCTGCGTGCCTACAACAACTCCTATAGGGTCCGGACCTGCGTGCCCACCACAACCCCTATAGGGTCCGGGAATGCGTGCCCACCACAACCGCTGTATGATCCTGGCCTGCGTGCCCACCATAACCCCTATAGGATCCTTGCCAGCGTGCACACCACAACCCCTAAAGTATCCTGGCCTGCGTGCCCACCATAACCCCTATAGGATCCTTGCCTGCGTGCACACCACAACCCCTAAAGTATACTGGCCTGCGTGCCGACAACAACCCTTATAGGATTCTGGCCTGCGTGCCTACAACAACTCCTATAGGGTCCGGGCCTGCGGCCCCATCCCAACCCCCTATAGGGTCTGGGCCTGCGTGCCCACCACAACCCCTATAGGGTCCGGGCCTGCGTGCCCATCACAACCCCTATAGTGTCCGGGCCTGTGTGCCCACCACATCCCCTATAGGATCCTGGCATGCATGCCCTACCACAACCCCTATAGGACGCGGGCCTGCGTGCCCACCACAACCCATATAGGACGCGGGCCTGCGTGCCCACCACAACCCATATAGGGTGAGGGCCTGCGTGCCCACCACATCCCATATAGGGTCCAGGCTTGCGTTTCCACCACGACCCCTATAGGATCCTTGCCTGCGTGCCCACCAATACCCCTATAGGATTCTGGCCTGCGTGCCCACCACAACCCATGTAGGATCCTGGCCTGCGTGCCCACCACAACCCCTAAAGTATCCTGGCCTGCGTGCCCACCACAACCCCTAACGTATCCTGGCCTGCGTGCCCACCACAACCCCTATAGGATCCTTGCCTGCGTGCCCACCACAACCCCTAACGTATCCTGGCCTGCGTGCCCACCAATACCCCTATAGGATTCTGGCCTGCGTGCCCACCACAACTCCCTATAGGATCCTGGCCTGCGTGCTAACCACAACCCCCTATAGGATCCTGGCCTGCGTGCCCACCACAACCCCTATAGGATCCTGGCCTGCGTGCCCACCACAACCCCTATAGGATTCTGGCCTGCGTGCCTACAACAACTCGTATAGGGTCCGGACCTGCGTGCCCACCACAACCCCTATAGGGTCCGGAGACTGCGTGCCCACCACAACCCATGTAGGATCCTGGCCTGCGTGCCCACCACAACCCCTATAGGATCCTGGCCTGCGTGCCCACCACAACCCCTATAGGATTCTGGCCTGCGTGCCTACAACAACTCCTATAGGGTCCGGGCCAGCGGCCCCACCCCCAACCCCCTATAGGGTCTGGGCCTGAGTGCCCACCACAACCCCTATAGGGTCCGGGCCTGCGTGCCCATCACAACCCCTATAGTGTCCGGGCCTGTGTGCCCACCACATCCCCTATAGGATCCTGGCATGCATGCCCACCACAACCCCTATAGGACGCGGGCCTGCGTGCCCACCACAACCCCTATAGGACGCGGGCCTGCGTGCGCACCACAACCCCTATAGGGTGAGGGCCTGCGTGCTCACCACATCCCATATAGGGTCCTGGCCTGCGTACCCACCACGACTTCTATAGGATCCTTCCCTGCATGCCCACCAATACCCCTATAGGGTCCGGGCCTGCGTGCCCACCACAACCCCTATAGGACGCGGGCCTGCGTGCCAACCTCAACCCCTATAGGACGCGGGCCTGCGTGCCCACCACAACTCCTATAGGGTGAGGGCCTGCGTGCCCACTAACCCACCCATAGGGTCCGGGCCTGCGTGCTCACCACAACCGCTATAGGTTCCGGGCCTGAGTGCCCACCACAACCCCTAAAGGATCCTTGCCTGCGTGCACACCACAACCCCTAAAGTATCCTGGCCTGCGTGCCCACAACAACCCCTATAGGGTCCGGGCCTGCGCCCCCACCCCAACCCCCTATAGGGTCTGGGTCTGCGTGGCCACCAACCCACCTATAGGGTCCGAGCCTGCGTGCTCACCACAACCGCTATAGGTTCCGGGCCTGAGTGCCCACCACATCCCCTATAGGATCCTGGCATGCATGCCCACCACAACCCCTATAGGACACGGGCCTGCGTGCCCACCACAACCCCTATAGGGTGAGGGCCTGCGTGCCCACTACATCCCATATAGGGTCCAGGCTTGCGTTCCCACCACAACCCCTATAGGGTCTGGGCCTGTGTACCCACCACAACCCCTATAGGATTCTGGCCTGCGTGCCCACCACAACCCATGTAGGATCCTGGCCTGTGTGCCCACCACAACCCCTACAGGATCCTGGCCTGTGTGCCATCTGCTATCCGGGAGCTGGAATTGGTGATATTGTTGAAAACATGAATGATATTATGACAGGAAATGGGAACAAGCCCATTATTTGTATTAGTGCAGGGGGTAATGATGTTGGGCGAGTTAGGAGTGAGGAACTAATACAGAGATTTAGGACAGCCATTGAATTAGTTAGGAGCAAGGGAGGAATCCCGATCATATGTGGCATTCTTCCAAGAAAGGGAGTGGGAAATGAATGGATGTCGAGGGCACTTGGTGTCAATTGCCGGCTGGAAAGATATTGCAAATCAAATGCAATATCTTTCATAGACAACTGGGAACGCTTCTATGGAAGAAATGAAATGTATGCTCGTGATGGGGTGCATCTATCGAGGGCTGGGGTTGTTGCTGTTGCGAACTCGTTGGAACCAGTGGTTAGAGGTGTTTGTTTGGGTTTAAACTGTTAGTAGATAGTGGTATGGGAATTGATTTGGAGGAAGGAGGTAATAAAAGTATGTGTTCGTGGGAGAAAAGAATTAGCAAAATGATCAGGGAAAGAAAAGGGCCTCAAAATAACAATTCACTTAGGGTATATTACTCTAACAGTAGAAGTCTAAGAAATAAAATTAACGAATTAAATGCTCTTGTCTGCACAGAAAAAATAGATAATATTGCACTTACCGAAACGTGGATGAATGTAGAAAATAGAGAACTATTAGCTGAATATCAGATAAATGGATTTAAACTATTTCACACAGATAGATATATTAGACGAGGAGAGGGAGTAGCCATATATGTTAGGGACAATTTGAAATGTAGTCTTAAAGAGGGAATCAAAACTGAGCCACACACAGAAACTATTTGGTTAGAATTAAACGAAAAAGCAAATAATATTATAATAGGAGCTATATATAGGCCACCAAATTTAGACAGAATTGAATCAAAGCATCTATGGGATGAAATATCTAGAGCATCTAGATCTAACAGTATTTATGTCATGGGTGACTTTAATTTTAGTGGAATAAACTGGATGAACAAAACAGGGAATAGTGAAGCAGAAGATTTTCTAGAATTAATTGACGATTGCTTTCTTACGCAACACATTAAGGAACCAACGCGGGAAAATAATATTTTAGATTTAGTGTTAACTAACAGGGAAACACAAATTAATGACATCGAAATAGGGAGTGAGCTAGGGAACAGTGATCACAAAGAAATCAGATTTAGCATAGAATGGAATAGACCTGTAGGAGAAAATTCTGTTAAAGTGCCAGATTTTCGAAAAGCTGATTTTAATAGCCTAAGAAATTTTTTGAGTCAAATTGATTGGAAAGTCTTGGGTATGGGGTGTGGGCCAGTCTTAGAGCGAGACATGAACCCAGCGATAGGTGACTTAACTGGGGATTTCGATGTGGATTCAATATATAACTTATTTAAGAATATTCTAAACAAAGCACAGGAACGTAGTATACCATACAAATTGAATAGATCGAATACTAATGACCCAAAGTGGATAACAAAGAATTTGAAGAACCTTATAGGTAAAAAGAGAGCGTGGTACAAAAGGATTAAAAATGGGGAGGCCACTTTAGAACAGGAATTCGTACAACTGGCTTAGAAACGTTAAAAAAGAGATAAGGAAAGCAAACAGAAACTATGAAGTTCGCATAGCAGGGCAAGCAAAGACAAATCCTAAGGGGTTTTTTCAGTTATATCGTACTAAGACTAGGGAAAGGATAGGTCTATTAAAAACTGAGACAGGCCAAATAACAGATAGTGATGAAGAGATGAGTAGTATTTTTAATAAATATTTTGTATCTGTATATACTAAAGAGGAACTTAACAATATGCCTTCAGCCGAACAAGTCTATGTGGGTGGGGACGAGGACAGGTTGACGAGTTTAACAGTTACCAGGGAGGATGTTATTAAACAAATAGTAAAACTAAAACCAAACAAATCCCTAGGGCCGGATGAAGTGTTTGCCAGGGTGCTTAAAGAATGCAAAGAGGAAGCAAAGAGGATTATTACATAGAATAACAGTCCTTCACCAATCAATATTATACACCATAGTTTGTGCTTTACCAATCTTTAAAGAATGTTTTGTAGGAACGCTAACAGAAAACGATGGTACATTGGAAAGTCTAAGGGGTAAACTACTGTAAACAGGATGGTATTGTGTCTATCCCTACTCGGATACAAGACACTCCGTACATTGACAACATCGCACACTGTAACGGTTCTATTGTTACGTAAAGTATGGTGACAAATAAACACAGACACTAAGATACTATATATATATTTGGTCGAATATACAGAAGTACACAGGTGATACGTTGGTGTGAGTTGAGCGCACTGAGCGTTGGTACAGTATCTCGCAAGTGTCTGCTCTAGACCACACTTGAAAGTAGACTAGCCAATGTTCGCTACACCGCTGCTTATATGCTCGGGCAACACCTCACCGTGTTGCCCAGGCAACGCCTCACCTCATTCATCTCCAAAGGTTGACAGGAATATTAACAATGCATTTGGAGCGAGTATATTATTGGGATAATCTACTCGCTACAGAACTCCCCCTCCCAGGGGATGAAAGGAAAAATACTTGATCAAGGAACTTAGCTGGTCGGCGAATTGTACGCCCTGCTCGCGTTACATAACCATCAAAGTTAACTTCCTCCTCTTCGCTGATGTCATCTAACTGGGGTCGTAGGGTGGGAGGTCGCACAGGATCGTCCGTCGTCGCAGGATCAGGTTGTGGTGCGGCTGGTAACTGGGGTTGTAGGGTGAGAGGTCGTACAGGATCGCCCGTTGTCGTAGGTGGCGGTGCTGCTGGTAACTGTGGTCGAAAAGTGAACTGCGTAGTCGGCGGATGTGTCTCTGGAGGGATGTCTGGGGCAGCGTCACAGTGTGCTGGTTTAAGGCGATCGATGGAGATGTTTACCCGCTGTCCTCGGCGTTCAATGGTGAAGAACTTCGGTGTTCGAGAAACCACTTTAAATGGTCCTTCGTAAGGTGACTGTAGAGGGCGTCGACTCTTACAAACACGTGTTCAGTTGTGTGGAGCTCATGAGGCACATATGTAGCACGAGTTGTCGGTGGCGTGGTGGTGTAGGCCGAATGTTTGTCATGGCCGCCCGTAATTTCTGGACAAAAGTGGGGTCTGGGGGTGTGATAAGTGGCGTTGGGGTTAAGAATTCGCCCGGAAGCCGCAGGCTAGATCCGTATACTAAGTCTGCTGCCGAGAATCCACTGCCCTCCTTCGTGGCCGAACGGATGCCAAGCAAGACTAATGGAAGGTTGTCGATCCAATCATCAGGGCGTGCTTGAGCTCTTAGGGCAGCTTTTAGTTGTCTATGAAAGCGTTCTACCATTCCGTTCGACTCAGGGTGGTATGCTGTGGTTCGGTTATGTGTGGTGCCGAGGAATTCCATAAGTTCCTTCCATAGATATGATTCGAACTGTCGTCCTTGGTCGGTGATGATGACAGAGGGGCTGCCAAAACAGGCGACCCATCCAGAGAGGAAAGCCTGGACCACTGACTCAGCTGAGATGTTGATTAATGGGATTGCTTCCGGCCATCTGGAGAATCGATCGATGCAGGTGAGTAGATAAGAATATCCTCTTGCCGACGGTAATGGTCCAACGATGTCTACATGCACCACCTCGAAACGGTCAGAAGGTAACGGAAACTGTTGAAGAGGGCTCTTTGTGTGACGATGTGTTTTCGCTCGCTGGCACTGGAGACATGAGCGAGTCCATCGTCGAACATCGGCATTGATTCCTGGCCATACAACACGCTCCGTTAGTAGTTTCTGGGAAGCGCGTACTCCTGGGTGTGCTAGGGAGTGAAATACTGAGAACGTTTTCCAGCGAAACTGGGCAGGAATGTAGGGCCTAAGTGCTCCCGTCCGTGAGGTGTCACAGATTATACTTCCGCCACCTTCCATGGGAATCTCGATGAACCGGAGAGCTGTGTCAGATGTTCGTAATCGCTGCAGATCAGGGTCTTCCCGTTGGGCCTTACTGATTACACAATAGTCCACCTGAGCTGGGTTTGTCACGACGTGGTTTATGGTGGGTCGAGACAGTGCATCGGCTATGACATTATTAGTTCCTTTGACATGACGGATATCCGAGGTAAATTGGGAAATAAATCCCAGGTGGTTGGCTACTCGAGGAGAGTGAGCATCACCCTTGGCCGCCAGCGCATAAGTGAGAGGTTTGTGGTCTGTGAGGATGTGGAAGTTCCGCCCCTCGAGAAAGTGCCGGAAATGTTGTATGGCTGAGTAGATGGCGAGCAGTTCCCTATCAAAAGTGCTGTACTTCTCTTCAGTGGGTGACAGGCGCGCTGAAAAGAATGCAATTGGGCGCCATTCTCCTTCAATGAGCTGTTGTAGTACAGCACCAATTGCTGTGTTTGAAGCGTCGGTAGAGAGATTGGTGGGAGCGTCAGACACTGGGTGTGCGAGTAAGGTGAATTCCGCCAGCTTGTTTTTAATGTCGGTGAATGCTGTCTCTGCCTGGGGAGTCCACTCCAACGGAAGACGGGACGTGAGTTTCCGACCATGTAAGAGGTCGTATAAGTGTCGCAAGATGTCCGAACAATGTGGGATGAATCGATGATAAAAATACACCACACCAAGAAATTCTTGCAACTTCTTTGGAGTAGATGGGCGCGGGAATTCCTTGATTGCCTCGATTTTCTTCTCTAGTGGTTGGACCCCTGCTGCTGACACACTTTACGTAACAATAGAACCGTTACATTGGTCACTCCGGGGTCACCAATGTAACGGTTCTATTGTTACGTAAAGTATGGTGACAAATAAACACAGACACTAAGATACTATATATATATTTGGTCGAATATACAGAAGTACACAGGTGATACGTTGGTGTGAGTTGAGCGCACTGAGCGTTGGTACAGTATCTCGCAAGAGTCTGCTCTAGACCACACTTGAAAGTAGACTAGCCAATGTTCGCTACACCGCTGCTTATATGCTCGGGCAACACCTCACCGTGTTGCCCAGGCAACGCCTCACCTCATTCATCTCCAAAGGTTGACAGGAATATTAACAATGCATTTGGAGCGAGTATATTATTGGGATAATCTACTCGCTACAACACTAATATTTTTACCACTTTTTTTTTATTTTTATTTTTTTTTGAGATATATACAAGAGTTGTTACATTCTTGTACAGCCACTAGTACGCGTAGCGTTTCGGGCAAGTCCTTAATCCTATATGGTCCCTGGAATACGATCCCCTGCCGCGAAGAATCGTTTTTTCATCCAAGTACACATTTTACTGTTGCGTTAAACAGAGGCTACAGTTAAGGAATTGCGCCCGGTAAATCCTCCCCGGCCAGGATACGAACCCATGACATAGCGCTCGCGGAACGCCAGGCGAGTGTCTTACCACTACACCACGGAGACTGCTAATCCGTGCAGTCGGATTAGCACTTCGGACACCAGCTTTCGACACCAGCACTTAGACACCAGCTTTCGACGTTTCGCATATGTGTACGTGTTCCATATTAAAACGACAATATAATGCTATTAACAATTAAAATCTTCTATTTAACAGGCATATAGTTATTAAATGAAGTTTAGTGATGTAATAGACATAATCCAGAGTTGGTAAGGACGCCGCCCGCCAGCGTAAACACAACACACCCGAATGCCCACAAACACGATACAACGCACAAAACACAACACTTCTGTCAGTTTTTGGATAAACTCCTTTTATATTTATTATGTGAGACATATTTATTATGTATAAAATGATAACTATTATAGGTAAGCGTCTAATATTTAATATTAATCAATAAAAAAGAAGTCAGAAGCCACACGCCTGTCTGTACATGTCTTTTGTGTAAAAGTATTTTGGGCGCTCATGTACTTGTGCGCTAGCTGGCGATCACCACTGTTCTCGCCTACAAGCATTAGAATTAAACAAACGAATTTATTTTTTCATTTATATACAAGAAGAGAAGGCTACCCTTCAGTCTGTAGTATTCATCTGATCACTGGTCTCCCATTTGTTCCTCATTGCTTTATCTTACTATTATTGAATGTCAATAACCGTATTATGAAATTTCAATTTCTTCTATTTCTTTCTTTATTATGCACCCCATACCCATCCCGTGGGCGGTGGTGTAAAGGATTACAGAGGCACATAATCGGTTCAGGAACTGAATCCTCTAGTTCGTTTAGCTAAGCAAATAACAATGTTTGACGCTAGTTACAAAATTATTAATGTTGTATACACATGTACACACACTCATACATACATGTACATATATACATGTACATATATATATATATTGGTGTATACTGGCAGCAGGTTTTCTTTCAAACATGTTTCATTGAATATGACCGCATATTCTGTATTTATTATTTTCTGGTTTAGGGCTTCTATCCCTCTAACTATTTTCTTAGCATCTGGGCTTAATTGGAATAGGAGTTCTCCAAAACTCATTTTCGTACTTTAAAGGTGAAGAAAAGAAGTGATTTACTATAGAGTGTATTACACTTATTTGTATAATTTGCACGACGTTTCGAACCTCCATGGTTCATTCTCAAGTGAACAATCTTACAATACTAGTTGATTTTATACCCGCATTAGGTCAGGTCATAATACAATGAAGGTGAAAAACATGGGGGGATACATAAGGGATAAACATAGGGGCTGCAGAAGGCTTATTGGCCCATACGAGGCATCTCCTATCTAAACACAAAGATTAATCCAGTGTAATTGGCCTGTTATGTTGGACATTGTCTTCTGTGTTGGCATCGATATGTTCTTGTCTTGTCCTTACTCTCATGGTGGGTAGAGTAAATAGTTCCGTGATTTGGGTGTTCATGGTAGGTCGCTCTATTCTTATGTGAATTGCCTCAAGAATTTGTAATCTTCTTGAATCTTGGGTTTTGTCTATTATGCAAGTATTCTTGTTCAACATTTCTCTTGTTAGAGTAATGTCATGGGCTTGTCTCATGTGATTCCTAGGGGCACCAGATTGAAGATGGCATGTCAAACGCCTCGTCAGCTTGGTCGACGTCATACCTATGTACTTACATTGAAGGTTACATCCTTCGTGGGGGCAAGTGTACATGTATACAACGCTTGACTGCTGTAGAGGGTTCTCCGTCGGCTTCGGGCTGTTTTTGATAAGGAGTTCGGAAGTCTTCTTGGTTTTGTAGAATATTATCAGGTTTATGTTTTGGTTAGGAGTAGTGCTTTTTACTCCTTTACGGATTATTTCTTTCATTATTCTTTCCTCTTTTATATGTTCACTGTGCATGGTTGATTTGTAATATAATTTTATTGGGGGTGTTGTGGTTTCTGTTCTAGGTTCTGAATTATACCAACGGTCCAAGTGTCTTCTTATAGCAGCGTTTATTTCCGCGTTGCTATATCCGTTGTTCACCAATACCTGAGTTACTCTTTCAAACTCTCTACTCACGTTGCTCCATTCAGAGCAGTGGGTAAGCGCTCGACGAATATAAACATTGAGAACACTGGCTTTGTATCTTTGGGGGCACTCACTTCTACCGTTCAGGCATAATCCTATGTTGGTGGGCTTGGTATATACGTTGGTGCTTAAAGAGGTTCCTGTTTTTGTTATTAGTACATCCAAGAATGGCAGACTGTTATTTTCACTATTTTCATGTGTAAATCGGAGTACTGACTCTCTCTCTAGGTGTCTTTTTAGGTCAATTAGTTCATCTGAGTCTTTTACTATTACGAATATGTCATCTACATAACGGCAGTATACAGTTGGTTTTTGTCTGCTACTGAAGACCCTATCTTCGATGGTTCCCATATAAAAATTAGCAAATAAAACTCCTAAGGGGGAGCCCATTACTACTCCGTCTATCTGTAAATACATGTCTCCTTGTGGACTGATGAAAGGGGCTTCCTTTGTACATGCTTCGAGAAGACTTTTCAAGTGTGGCTCAGGTATGTCTAATTTGGGGGTGCTCTCGTCTCTGTATACTCTGTCCAGTATCATTCCTATGGTTGTGTCGACTGGGACGTTGGTAAAAAGGGATTCAACGTCCAGGGAAGCGATGATTCCATCGGGCTGGGTAGATTTGATCAATTCTAGGAAATCTGCTGATGATTGTAGACTAAACTTACTTGGAGTGTATGGAGTTAGGAGTTCATTGAGTTTTTTTGCCAGGTGATAAGTTGGGGTTGGTATTTGGCTGATTATAGGGCGTAGTGGGTTACCTGGTTTATGCGTCTTAACATTGCCGTAGGCATATCCTAAGCCATAGTCGCCTTGAAGTTTATTGAAATGCACACTACCTTTCTTTGCGTTGATTGCTGTAATTGTTTTGTTTACTTTCTGCTTAAGGTCTTCTACGGGGTTCCTCGTGATTCGTTGAAATTTGGAGTCGTCACTTAGGATGTCGCTAATTTTGTTCATGTATTCATGGGTAGGAATCAATACATATGCTGCTGTTTTGTCGGCTTTTCTTATTGTTACGTCTTTCAGATTTTTTAGTTGTTTCGCTGCTTCTTTGAGTCGTGGGGTTAAGATTGTAGATGAATATGTTCCTCGTTTTTTCCCCTGCTTCTGCAAGTAGTTCAGCTTGAAGTGTGTCCGTGGTGATGACTTTTTTGTTGTCTTCTAGCTTATGGATATCGTCCAGAAGCATTTCGATTTCCAGGCGTTTTTGATGCATCTTTGGTTTAGATAAGAATTGACAATTTAGACCAAGATTTAAGAGGTCTCGTTGGTCCTGGGTAAGATCATAAGAAGTCAGGTTAAAGTAGCCATCTTTAGGACGAGGGATTTTTAGCTGTCCACCGTTTAGGGATGTTAACTTACGGAGTGTCTTTGTTTCTACAAGAGTTTTATGTTGTTGTTTCAGGTTAAATAGTTCACTGTTGATGGTTTGCTTGAGTTGGATAGGGATGTCGTACTGCGTCCATTTGTTTAACAGATGCTCCGCCTGCTCTATAAATATATATATATATATATATATATATATATATATATATATATATATATATATATTTATATATATATATATATATATATATATATATATATATATATATATATATATATATATATATATATATATATATATACGTATATATATATATATATATATATATATATATATATATATATATGTATATATATATATATATATATATATATATATATATATATATATATATATATATATATATATATATATATATATATATATATGCGAACAAGCCAGAATGGTCCCCTGGACAATATGCAACTGAAAACTCACACCCCAGAAGTGACTCGAACCCATACTCCCAGAAGCAACGCAACTGGTATGTACAAGACGCCTTAATCCACTTGACCATCACGACCGGACATAATGAGGTGATAGCCGAGGCTATTTGAACCACCCCACCGCCGGCACTCGGATAGTTATCTTGGGCATAGCTCACACCCCATTTTTTGGCATAGCATTTTACCAAATCACCTCATTCTTAGGGGCACACGTGAGGAACACAAATGCGAACAAGCCAGAATGGTCCCCTGGACAATATGCAACTGAAAACTCACACCCCAGAAGTGACTCGAACCCATACTCCCAGAAGCAACGCAACTGGTATGTACAAGACGCCTTAATCCACTTGACCATCACGACCGGACATAATGAGGTGATAGCCGAGGCTATTTGAACCACCCGACCGCCGGCACTCGGATAGTTATCTTGGGCATAGCATTTTACCAAATGATGGTCAAGTGGATTAAGGCGTCTTGTACATACCAGTTGCGTTGCTTCTGGGAGTATGGGTTCGAGTCACTTCTGGGGTGTGAGTTTTCAGTTGCATATTGTCCAGGGGACCATTCTGGCTTGTTCGCATTTGTGTTCCTCACGTGTGCCCCTAAGAATGAGGTGATTTGGTAAAATGCTATGCCCAAGATAACTATCCGAGTGCCGGCGGTGGGGTGGTTCAAATAGCCTCGGCTATCACCTCATTATGTCCGGTCGTGATGGTCAAGTGGATTAAGGCGTCTTGTACATACCAGTTGCGTTGCTTCTGGGAGTATGGGTTCGAGTCACTTCTGGGGTGTGAGTTTTCAGTTGCATATTGTCCAGGGGACCATTCTGGCTTGTTCGCATTTGTGTTCCTCACGTGTGCCCCTAAGAATGAGGTGATTTGGTAAAATGCTATGCCCAAGATAACTATCCGAGTGCCGGCGGTGGGGTGGTTCAAATAGCCTCGGCTATCACCTCATTATGTCCGGTCGTGATGGTCAAGTGGATTAAGGCGTCTTGTACATACCAGTTGCGTTGCTTCTGGGAGTATGGGTTCGAGTCACTTCTGGGGTGTGAGTTTTCAGTTATATATATATATATATATATATATATATATATATATATATATATATATATATATATATATATATATATATGTATATATATACGTATACATACACATACATATTTAATCACCTACACAAATACACACATCAATATTCTTTGTGTCACAAGTGATCAACAAGAGGCTCACAACAGTCACTATACAAGGCACTTTACATCTATAGTGAGTCACACAGTTACTAGTCTTGCTCCACACCCACCCAACTGGGCGGCAGCTTTACAGTCATGTGCTCCACACCCACCCAACTGGGCGGCAGTTTTACAGTCATGTGCATGCATTACCTACAGTAAGCAAATTCTGGATACTTCGCTAAGATTTCAGGCAGCACATCATTATGAATGAAGTACTTACACATTTCATTATGCAACTTTAATAAAGCTGTCCTTCAGCATTTTGTGGTGTTCAGCTACCCTTATCTTCTGTATGTTCCTCACATTACCAGTATACACAAACATTGATATGTAGGGATATAGACTCTCAGGTAAGTTAGTAATTTAAATGCACAGTAGTAGTCCTAGGCGTTCAATCCCCGACCGCCGTCCAAGTGGTTTGGCACCATTCCTCCCAATCCCATCCCAAATCCTGATCCCTTCCTAGTGTTAAATAGTTGTAATGAACAGGCACTATATATATATATATATATATATATATATATATATATATATATATATATATATATATATATATATATATATATATATATATATGTGTGTGTGTGTATATCACGAAAATAAACACGTGATTAAAAATGTGACAATGTCAGACCACGGAGGAAAAATGAAACAAGAATTTCCTTAAGTACTTTCGTATATTAATACATCTTCAGAAGGAGTCAACATTGGTCTGACATTGTCACATATATATATATATATATATTATATATATATATATATATATATATATATATATATATATATATATATATATATATATATATATATATATATATATATATATATATATATATATATATATGCAATTGACGATCACAAAACACTGATCATTTTATGCGGAAAATCCACAGAGAAATATGAAATGAAGTGAACGTTTCGGCTTTGTTAAAGCCATTGTCAACACCAGACTGACTAAGGAGAAGGGGGAGGATATATAGGCTGACACCTGACCAACCCATCCCTAGGGTTGGTCAGGTGTAATTAACCAAAAACTGGTATAGCTTAGCTTAGAATGGTCAAAGAGGATTAAGCGGGCAATGAATAAGGATGAAAGATTAAAGAAAAGCCTCATGAACACACAATATATGATTATAATGAGACATTTTAAGCCTCTCTATCAGAGTTGTTTCTTAAACTGTTGCGCAATATTATAACTTAAAAATGGATCAAGTTTGTACATTCCAGTACTAACATTAAGAAGATTTGGACACTGACTGATTAGAGCAGACTCAATCAAATTCCGTTCCACGAAATCCCCACCTAGTACCTAGGACCACCGAGTGGTCCTCTTTGACCATTCTAAGCTAAGCTATACCTGTTTTTGGTTAATTACACCTGACCAACCCTAGGGATGGGTTGGTCAGGTGTCAGCCTATATATCCTCCCCCTTCTCCCTTCTCCTTAGTCAGTCTGGTGTTGACAAAGGCTTTAACAAAGCCGAAACGTTCACCTCATTTCATATTTCTCTGTGGATTTTCCGCATATATATATATATATATATATATATATATATATATATATATATATATATATATATATATATATATATATATATATATATATATATATATATATATATATATATATATATATATATATATATTGGTAGCAGTCTTTCCGGTAGACATATATTATTAAATATGAACGAAAAAGTAAGATTAATAATTCTAACACGAATTTTCTCTATCTCTTTCTGGGGATGTCGGTCGGCCGAGCGGACAGCACGCTGGATTTGTGATCCTGTGGTCCCGGGTTCGATTCCGGGCGCCGGCGAGAAACAATGGGCAGAGTTTCTATTTCACCCTATGCCCCCTGTTACCTAGCAGTAAAATAGGTACCTGGGTGTTAGTCAGCTGTCACGGGCTGCTTCCTGGGGGTAGAGGCCTGGTCGAGGGCCGGGCCGCGGGGACACTAAAGCCCCGAAATCATCTCAAGATAATCTCAAGATAACCCATCTTTCGTACATTTCTTTTCACTGTTGGTGGTAATTCAAAAATCAATTCTCCAAAATTCATTTTTATTTCAAGTCTGACGCGACACTTGAGCGCATTTCGTAAAACTTATTACATTTTCAAAGACTTTAGTTTACACATACACAACTGAGTAGAACTTACACATCTCCGATTTGCTTATATCTACATTTGAGTGAGGTGGCATTAATAGGGTATTAATTTCATCAACACAAGACAGAACACGAAACAATGGGTATTGAATGGAAGTGATTGTAGAAAGCCTATTGGTCCATATTTCTTGATGCTTCTATATTGGAGCGGAGTCTTGAGGTGGGTAGAATATAGTTGTGCATTAATTGGCTGTTGATTGCTGGTGTTGACTTTTTAATGTGTAGTGCCTCGCAAACGTCAAGCCGCCTGCTATCGCTGTATCTATCGATGATTTCTGTGTTGTTTACTAGGATTTCTCTGGCGATGGTTTGGTTGTGGGAAGAGATTATATGTTCCTTAATGGAGCCCTGTTGCTTATGCATCGTTAAACGCCTAGAAAGAGATGTTGTTGTCTTGCCTATATACTGGGTTTTTTGGAGCTTACAGTCCCCAAGAGGGCATTTGAAGGCATAGACGACGTTGGTCTCTTTTAAAGCGTTCTTCTTTGTGTCTGGAGAGTTTCTCATGAGTAGGCTGGCCGTTTTTCTGGTTTTATAGTAAATCGTCAGTTGTATCCTCTGATTTTTGTCTGTAGGGATAACGTTTCTATTAACAATATCTTTCAGGACCCTTTCCTCCGTTTTATGAGCTGTGGAAAAGAAGTTCCTGTAAAATAGTCTAATAGGGGGTATAGGTGTTGTGTTAGTTATTTTAGTTAAACTATTTTACAAGAACTTTTATATGGGAACTATATATATATATATTGGTGTATACTGGCAGCAGGTTTTCTTTCAAACATGTTTCATTGAATATGACCGCATATTCTGTATTTATTATTTTCTGGTTTAGGGCTTCTATCCCTCTAACTATTTTCTTAGCATCAGGGCTTAATTGGAATAGGAGTTCTCCAAAACTCATTTTCGTACTTTTAAGGTGAAGAAAAGAAGTGATTTAATATAGAGTGTATTACACTTATTTGTATAATTTGCACGACGTTTCGAACCTCCATGGTTCATTCTCAAGTGAACAGATCTTACAATACTAGTTGATTTTATACCCGCATTAGGTCAGGTGATAATACAATGAAGGTGAAAACATGGGGGGATACATAAGGGATAAACATAGGGGCTGCAGAAGGCTTATTGGCCCATACGAGGCATCTCCTATCTAAACACAAAGATTAATCCAGTGTAATTGGCCTGTTATGTTGGACATTGTCTTCTGTGTTGGCATCGATATGTTCTTGTCTTGTCCTTACTCTCATGGTGGGTAGAGTAAATAGTTCCGTGATTTGGGTGTTCATGGTAGGTCGCTCTATTCTTATGTGAATTGCCTCAAGAATTTGTAATCTTCTTGAATCTTGGGTTTTGTCTATTATGCAAGTATTCTTGTTCAACATTTCTCTTGTTAGAGTAATGTCATGGGCTTGTCTCATGTGATTCCTAGGGGCACCAGATTGAAGATGGCATGTCAAACGCCTCGTCAGCTTGGTCGACGTCATACCTATGTACTTACATTGAAGGTTACATCCTTCGTGGGGGCAAGTGTACATGTATACAACGCTTGACTGCTGTAGAGGGTTCTCCGTCGGCTTCGGGCTGTTTTTGATAAGGAGTTCGGAAGTCTTCTTGGTTTTGTAGAATATTATCAGGTTTATGTTTTGGTTAGGAGTAGTGCTTTTTACTCCTTTACGGATTATTTCTTTCATTATTCTTTCCTCTTTTATATGTTCACTGTGCATGGTTGATTTGTAATATAATTTTATTGGGGGTGTTGTGGTTTCTGTTCTAGGTTCTGAATTATACCAACGGTCCAAGTGTCTTCTTATAGCAGCGTTTATTTCCGCGTTGCTATATCCGTTGTTCACCAATACCTGAGTTACTCTTTCAAACTCTCTACTCACGTTGCTCCATTCAGAGCAGTGGGTAAGCGCTCGACGAATATAAGCATTGAGAACACTGGCTTTGTATCTTTGGGGGCACTCACTTCTACCGTTCAGGCATAATCCTATGTTGGTGGGCTTGGTATATACGTTGGTGCTTAAAGAGGTTCCTGTTTTTGTTATTAGTACATCCAAGAATGGCAGACTGTTATTTTCACTATTTTCATGTGTAAATCGGAGTACTGACTCTCTCTCTAGGTGTCTTTTTAGGTCAATTAGTTCATCTGAGTCTTTTACTATTACGAATGTCATCTACATAACGGCAGTATACAGTTGGTTTTTGTCTGCTACTGAAGACCCTATCTTCGATGGTTCCCATATAAAAATTAGCAAATAAAACTCCTAAGGGGGAGCCCATTGCTACTCCGTCTATTTGTAAATACATGTCTCCTTGTGGACTGATGAAAGGGGCTTCCTTTGTACATGCTTCGAGAAGACTTTTCAAGTGTGGCTCAGGTATGTCTAATTTGGGGGTGCTCTCGTCTCTGTATACTCTGTCCAGTATCATTCCTATGGTTGTGTCGACTGGGACGTTGGTAAAAAGGGATTCAACGTCCAGGGAAGCGATGATTCCATCGGGCTGGGTAGATTTGATCAATTCTAGGAAATCTGCTGATGATTGTAGACTAAACTTACTTGGAGTGTATGGAGTTAGGAGTTCATTGAGTTTCTTTGCCAGGTGATAAGTTGGGGTTGGTATCTGGCTGATTATAGGGCGTAGTGGGTTACCTGGTTTATGCGTCTTAACATTGCCGTAGGCATATCCTAAGCCATAGTAGCCTTGATGTTTATTGAAATGCACACTACCTTTCTTTGCGTTGATTGCTGTAATTGTTTTGTTTACTTTCCGCTTAAGGTCTTCTACGGGGTTCCTCGTGATTCGTTGAAATTTGGAGTCGTCACTTAGGATGTCGCTAATTTTGTTCATGTATTCATGGGTAGGAATCAATACATATGCTGCTGTTTTGTCGGCTTTTCTTATTGTTACGTCTTTCAGATTTTTTAGTTGTTTCGCTGCTTCTTTGAGTCGTGGGGTTAAGATTGTAGATGAATATGTTCCTCGTTTTTTCCCTGCTTCTGCAAGTAGTTCAGCTTGAAGTGTGTCAGTGGTGATGACTTTTTTGTTGTCTTCTAGCTTATGGATATCGTCCAAAAGCATTTCGATTTCCAGGCGTTTTTGATGCATCTTTGGTTTAGATAAGAATTGACAATTTAGACCAAGATTTAAGAGGTCTCGTTGGTCCTGGGTAAGATCATAAGAAGTCAGGTTAAAGTAGCCATCTTTAGGACGAGGGATTTTTAGCTGTCCACCGTTTAGGGATGTTAACTTACGGAGTGTCTTTGTTTCTACAGGAGTTTTATGTTGTTGTTTCAGGTTAAATAGTTCACTGTTGATGGTTTGCTTGAGTTGGATAGGGATGTCGTACTGGGTCGACATCCCTATCCAACTCAAGCAAACCATCAACAGTGAACTATTTAACCTGAAACAACAACACAAAACTCTTGTAGAAACAAAGACACTCCGTAAGTTAACATCCCTAAACGGTGGACAGCTAAAAATCCCTCGTCCTAATGATGGCTACTTTAACCTGACTTCTTATGATCTTACCCAGGACCAACGAGACCTCTTAAATCTTGGTCTAAATTGTCAATTCTTATCTAAACCAAAGATGCATCAAAAACGCCTGGAAATCGAAATGCTTCTGGACGATATCCATAAGCTAGAAGACAACAAAAAAGTCATCACCACGGACACACTTCAAGCTGAACTACTTGCAGAAGCAGGGAAAAAACGAGGAACATATTCATCTACAATTTTAACCCCACGACTCAAAGAAGCAGCGAAACAACTAAAAAATCTGAAAGACGTAACAATAAGAAAAGCCAACAAAACAGCAGCATATGTATTGATTCCTACCCATGAATACATGAACAAAATTAGCGACATCCTAAGTGACGACTCCAAATTTCAACGAATCACGAGGAACCCCGTAGAAGACCTTAAGCGGAAAGTAAACAAAACAATTACAGCAATCAACGCAAAGAAAGGTAGTGTGCATTTCAATAAACTTCAAGGCGAATATGGCTTAGGATATGCCTACGGCAATGTTAAGACGCATAAACCAGGTAACCCACTACGCCCTATAATCAGCCAGATACCAACCCCAACTTATCACCTGGCAAAGAAACTCAATGAACTCCTAACTCCATACACTCCAAGTAAGTTTAGTCTACAATCATCAGCAGATTTCCTAGAATTGATCAAATCTACCCAGCCCGATGGAATCATCGCTTCCCTGGACGTTGAATCCCTTTTTACCAACGTCCCAGTCGACACAACCATAGGAATGATACTGGACAGAGTATACAGAGACGAGAGCACCCCCAAATTAGACATACCTGAGCCACACTTGAAAAGTCTTCTCGAAGCATGTACAAAGGAAGCCCCTTTCATCAGTCCACAAGGAGACATGTATTTACAAATAGACGGAGTAGCAATGGGCTCCCCCTTAGGAGTTTTATTTGCTAATTTTTATATGGGAACCATCGAAGATAGGGTCTTCAGTAGCAGACAAAAACCAACTGTATACTGCCGTTATGTAGATGACATTCGTAATAGTAAAAGACTCAGATGAACTAATTGACCTAAAAAGACACCTAGAGAGAGAGTCAGTACTCCGATTTACACATGAAAATAGTGAAAATAACAGTCTGCCATTCTTGGATGTACTAATAACAAAAACAGGAACCTCTTTAAGCACCAACGTATATACCAAGCCCACCAACATAGGATTATGCCTGAACGGTAGAAGTGAGTGCCCCCAAAGATACAAAGCCAGTGTTCTCAATGCTTATATTCGTCGAGCGCTTACCCACTGCTCTGAATGGAGCAACGTGAGTAGAGAGTTTGAAAGAGTAACTCAGGTATTGGTGAACAACGGATATAGCAACGCGGAAATAAACGCTGCTATAAGAAGACACTTGGACCGTTGGTATAATTCAGAACCTAGAACAGAAACCACAACACCCCCAATAAAATTATATTACAAATCAACCATGCACAGTGAACATATAAAAGAGGAAAGAATAATGAAAGAAATAATCCGTAAAGGAGTAAAAAGCACTACTCCTAACCAAAACATAAACCTGATAATATTCTACAAAACCAAGAAGACTTCCGAACTCCTTATCAAAAACAGCCCGAAGCCTACGGAGAACCCTCTACAGCAGTCAAGCGTTGTATACATGTACACTTGCCCCCACGAAGGATGTAACCTTCAATGTAAGTACATAGGTATGACGTCGACCAAGCTGACGAGGCGTTTGACATGCCATCTTCAATCTGGTGCCCCTAGGAATCACATGAGACAAGCCCATGACATTACTCTAACAAGAGAAATGTTGAACAAGAATACTTGCATAATAGACAAAACCCAAGATTCAAGAAGATTACAAATTCTTGAGGCAATTCACATAAGAATAGAGCGACCTACCATGAACACCCAAATCACGGAACTATTTACTCTACCAACCATGAGAGTAAGGACAAGACAAGAACATATCGATGCCAACACAGAAGACAATGCCCAACATAACAGGCCAATTACACTGGATTAATCTTTGTGTTTGGATAGGAGATGCCTCGTATGGGCCAATACGCCTTCTGCAGCCTCTATGTTTCACCTCACTTATGTATCCCCCCATGTTTTTCACCTTCATTGTATTATCACCTGACCTAATGCGGGTATAAATTAACTAGTATTGTAAAGATCTGTTCACTTGAGAATGAACCATGGAGGTTCGAAACGTCGTGCAAATTATGAATAAGTGTAATACACTCTATAGTAAATCACTTCTTTTCTTCACCTTAAAAGTACGAAAATGAGTTTTGGAGAACTCCTATTTCAATTAAGCCCTGATGCTAAGAAAATAGTTAGAGGGATAGAAGCCCTAAACCAGAAAATAATAAATACAGAATATGCGGTCATATTCAATGAAACATGTTTGAAAGAAAACCTGCTGCCAGTATACACCAATATATATATATATATATATATATATATATATATATATATATATATATATATATATATATATATATATTTAAATATATATATATTAAATATATATTTAATATATATAAATATATATTAAATATATATATATATATATATATATATATATATATATATATTTAAATATATATATATATATATATATATATATATATATATATATATATATATATAAATATATACAAAACCCAAGATTCAAGAAGATTACAAATTCTTGAGGCAATTCACATAAGAATAGAGCGACCTACCATATATATATATATATATATATATATATATATATATATATATATATATATATATATATATATATATATATATATATATATATATATATTAGTATATTTTGGTAGCAGTCTTTCCTGTAGACATATATTATTAAATATGACCGAAAAAGTAAGATTAATAATTCTAACACGAATTTTCTCAATCTTTCGTACATTACGCTTCACTGTTGGAGGTAAATAAAAAATCACTTCTCCAAAATTCATTTTTTATTTCTAGTCTGACGCGACACGGGCGCGTTTCGTAAAACTTATTACATTTTCAAAGACTTCACAAATACACAACTGATTAGAACTTGCGTTTCTCTGATTTTATATCTACATTTGAGTGAGGTGGGAAGGGTGATGTGGCATTAACACAAGACAGAACAATAGGGGATATTAATAGGGTATTAAAAGTATCAACACAAGACAGAACAGAAACAATGGGTATTGAATAGAAGTGTTTGTAGAAAGCCTATTGGTCCATATTTCTTGATGCTTCTATATTGGAGCGGAGTCTTGAGGTGGGTAGAATATAGTTGTGCAATAATTGGCTGTTGATTGCTGGTGTTGACTTCTTGATGTGTAGTGCCTCGCAAACGTCAAGCCGCCTGCTATCGCTGTATCTATCGATGATTTCTGTGTTGTTTACTAGGATTTCTCTGGCGATGGTTTGGTTATGGGAAGAGATTATATGTTCCTTAATGGAGCCCTGTTGCTTATGCATCGTTAAACGCCTAGAAAGAGATGTTGTTGTCTTGCCTATATACTGGGTTTTTTGGAGCTTACAGTCCCCAAGTGGGCATTTGAAGGCATAGACGACGTTAGTCTCTTTTAAAGCGTTCTGTTTTGTGTCTGGAGAGTTTCTCATGAGTAGGCTGGCCGTTTTTCTGGTTTTATAGTAAATCGTCAGTTGTATCCTCTGATTTTTGTCTGTAGGGATAACGTTTCTATTAACAATATCTTTCAGGACCCTTTCCTCCGTTTTATGAGCTGTGGAAAAGAAGTTCCTGTAAAATAGTCTAATAGGGGGTATAGGTGTTGTGTTAGTTGTCTCTTCGGAGGTTGCATGGCTTTTCACTTTCCTTCTTATGATGTCTTCGATGAAACCATTGGAGAAGCCGTTATTGACTAGGACCTGCCTTACCCTACAGAGTTCTTCGTCGACTTGCTTCCATTCTGAGCTGTGGCTGAGAGCACGGTCGACGTATGCGTTAACAACACTCCTCTTGTACCTGTCAGGGCAGTCGCTGTTGGCATTTAGGCACATTCCTATGTTTGTTTCCTTAGTGTAGACTGCAGTGTGGAAACCTCCGCCCTTTTCCATGACTGTTACATCTAGAAAAGGCAGCTTCCCATCCTTTTCCGCCTCGTAAGTGAAACGCAGCACGGAACTCTGCTCAAATGCCTCCTTCAGCTCCTGCAGATGTCTGACATCAGGTACCTGTGTAAAAATGTCGTCAACATACCTGCAGTATATGGCCGGTTTCAAGTTCATGTCGACTAAGACTTTTTGCTCGATGGTACCCATGTAGAAGTTTGCAAATAGGACACCTAGGGGAGAACCCATGGCGACCCCATCTACTTGCTTATACATGTGCCCATCCGGGCTCAAGAAGGGTGCCTCTTTAGTACAAGCTTGGAGTAGTTTCCTCAGAATACTTTCTGGCATGTCAAGAGGAGTACAGGCTGGATCACGATACACTCTGTCGGCTATCATTCCGATTGTCTCGTCCACAGGTACGTTGGTAAACAGCGATTCTACGTCCAACGAGGCTCTTATCCCTGTGGCCCGTGCGCCCCGCAGTAAGTCCACAAATTCCTTTGGAGACTTCAGGCTGAAGGCGCAAGGAACATAAGGAGTCAGCAGGCCGTTGAGTCGCTTCGCCAGTCTGTACGTGGGTGTGGGTATCTGGCTAATGATTGGCCGAAGTGGGTTTCCAGGCTTGTGCGTCTTGACATTTCCATACGCATATCCAGGTTTATATTCCCCAATGATCTTTGGCAGGTGGAGTCCGGATTTCTTGGCGTTCACAGTTTCGATCAGTTTGTTGACCTTTGCTTTTAATTCGGCTGTAGTGTCCTTCGTTACCCTTTGGAACTTAGTTTGGTCAGAGAGGACTTACTGCGGGGCGCACGGGCCACAGGGATAAGAGCCTCGTTGGACGTAGAATCGCTGTTTACCAACGTACCTGTGGACGAGACAATCGGAATGATAGCCGACAGAGTGTATCGTGATCCAGCCTGTACTCCTCTTGACATGCCAGAAAATATTCTGAGGAAACTACTCCAAGCTTGTACTAAAGAGGCACCCTTCTTGAGCCCGGATGGGCACATGTATAAGCAAGTAGATGGGGTCGCCATGGGTTCTCCCCTAGGTGTCCTGTTTGCAAACTTCTACATGGGTACCATCGCGCAAAAAGTCTTAGTCGACATGAACTTGAAACCGGCCATATACTGCAGGTATGTTGACGACATTTTTACACAGGTACCTGATGTCAGACATCTGCAGGAGCTGAAGGAGGCATTTGAGCAGAGTTCCGTGCTGCGTTTCACTTACGAGGCGGAAAAGGATGGGAAGCTGCCTTTTCTAGATGTAACAGTCATGGAAAAGGGCGGAGGTTTCCACACTGCAGTCTACACTAAGGAAACAAACATAGGAATGTGCCTAAATGCCAACAGCGACTGCCCTGACAGGTACAAGAGGAGTGTTGTTAACGCATACGTCGACCGTGCTCTCAGCCACAGCTCAGAATGGAAGCAAGTCGACGAAGAACTCTGTAGGGTAAGGCAGGTCCTAGTCAATAACGGCTTCTCCAATGGTTTCATCGAAGACATCATAAGAAGGAAAGTGAAAAGCCATGCAACCTCCGAAGAGACAACTAACACAACACCTATACCCCCTATTAGACTATTTTACAGGAACTTCTTTTCCACAGCTCATAAAACGGAGGAAAGGGTCCTGAAAGATATTGTTAATAGAAACGTTATCCCTACAGACAAAAATCAGAGGATACAACTGACGATTTACTATAAAACCAGAAAAACGGCCAGCCTACTCATGAGAAACTCTCCAGACACAAAACAGAACGCTTTAAAAGAGACTAACGTCGTCTATGCCTTCAAATGCCCTCTTGGGGACTGTAAGCTCCAAAAAACCCAGTATATAGGCAAGACAACAACATCTCTTTCTAGGCGTTTAACGATGCATAAGCAACAGGGCTCCATTAAGGAACATATAATCTCTTCCCATAACCAAACCATCGCCAGAGAAATCCTAGTAAACAACACAGAAATCATCGATAGATACAGCGATAGCAGGCGGCTTGACGTTTGCGAGGCACTACACATCAAGAAGTCAACACCAGCAATCAACAGCCAATTATTGCACAACTATATTCTACCCACCTCAAGACTCCGCTCCAATATAGAAGCATCAAGAAATATGGACCAATAGGCTTTCTACAAACACTTCAATTCAATACCCATTGTTTCTGTTCTGTCTTGTGTTGATACTTTTAATACCCTATTAATATCCCCTATTGTTCTGTCTTGTGTTAATGCCACATCACCCTTCCCACCTCACTCAAATGTAGATATAAAATCAGAGAAACGCAAGTTCTAATCAGTTGTGTATTTGTGAAGTCTTTGAAAATGTAATAAGTTTTACGAAACGCGCCCGTGTCGCGTCAGACTAGAAATAAAAAATGAATTTTGGAGAAGTGATTTTTGATTTACCTCCAACAGTGAAGCGTAATGTACGAAAGATTGAGAAAATTCGTGTTAGAATTATTAATCTTACTTTTTCGGTCATATTTAATAATATATATATATATATATATATATATATATATATATATATATATATATATATATATATATATATATATATATATATATATATATTATATATATATATATATATATATATATATATATATAACTGAAAACTCACACCCCAGAAGTGACTCGAACCCATACTCCCACAACTGGTATGTACAGGGACGCCTTAATCTGCTTGACCATCACGACCGGACATAAGGAAGTGATAGCCGAGGCTATATGAACCACTTCCCCGCCGGCACTCGGATGGTAATCTTGGGCATAGCATTTTATCAAATCACCTCATTCTTTGGGGCACACGTGAGGAACACAAATGCAAACAAGCCTGAATGGTCCCCAGGACTATATACAACTGAAAACTCACACCCCAGAAGTGACTCGAACCCATACTCCCACAACTGGTATGTACAGGGACGCCTTAATCCGCTTGACCATCACGACCGGACATAAGGAAGTGATAGCCGAGGCTATATGAACCACTTCCCCGCCGGCACTCGGATGGTAATCTTGGGCATAGCATTTTATCAAATCACCTCATTCTTTGGGGCACACGTGAGGAACACAAATGCAAACAAGCCTGAATGGTCCCCAGGACTATATACAACTGAAAACTCACACCCCAGAAGTGACTCGAACCCATACTCCCACAACTGGTATGTACAGGGACGCCTTAATCCGCTTGACCATCACGACCGGACATAAGGAAGTGATAGCCGAGGCTATATGAACCACTTCCCCGCCGGCACTCGGATAGTAATCTTGGGCATAGCATTTTATCAAATCACCTCATTCTTTGGGGCACACGTGAGGAACACAAATGCAAACAAGCCTGAATGGTCCCCAGGACTATATACAACTGAAAACTCACACCCCAGAAGTGACTCGAACCCATACTCCCACAACTGGTATGTACAGGGACGCCTTAATCCGCTTGACCATCACGACCGGACATAAGGAAGTGATAGCCGAGGCTATATGAACAACTTCCCCGCCGGCACTCGGATGGTAATCTTGGGCATAGCATTTTATCAAATCACCTCATTCTTTGGGGCACACGTGAGGAACACAAATGCAAACAAGCCTGAATGGTCCCCAGGACTATATACAACTGAAAACTCACACCCCAGAAGTGACTCGAACCCATACTCCCACAACTGGTATGTACAGGGACGCCTTAATCCGCTTGACCATCACGACCGGACATAAGGAAGTGATAGCCGAGGCTATATGAACCACTTCCCCGCCGGCACTCGGATGGTAATCTTGGGCATAGCATTTTATGAAATCACCTCATTCTTTGGGGCACACGTGAGGAACACAAATGCAAACAAGCCTGAATGGTCCCCAGGACTATATACAACTGAAAACTCACACCCCAGAAGTGACTCGAACCCATACTCCCACAACTGGTATGTACAGGGACGCCTTAATCCGCTTGACCATCACGACCGGACATAAGGAAGTGATAGCCGAGGCTATATGAACCACTTCCCCGCCGGCACTCGGATGGTAATCTTGGGCATAGCATTTTATCAAATCACCTCATTCTTTGGGGCACACGTGAGGAACACAAATGCAAACAAGCCTGAATGGTCCCCAGGACTATATACAACTGAAAACTCACACCCCAGAAGTGACTCGAACCCATACTCCCACAACTGGTATGTACAGGGACGCCTTAATCCGCTTGACCATCACGACCGGACATAAGGAAGTGATAGCCGAGGCTATATGAACCACTTCCCCGCCGGCACTCGGATGGTAATCTTGGGCATAGCATTTTATAAAATCACCTCATTCTTTGGGGCACACGTGAGGAACACAAATGCAAACAAGCCTGAATGGTCCCCAGGACTATATACAACTGAAAACTCACACCCCAGAAGTGACTCGAACCCATACTCCCACAACTGGTATGTACAGGGACGCCTTAATCCGCTTGACCATCACGACCGGACATAAGGAAGTGATAGCCGAGGCTATATGAACCACTTCCCCGCCGGCACTCGGATGGTAATCTTGGGCATAGCATTTTATCAAATCACCTCATTCTTTGGGGCACACGAGAGGAACACAAATGCAAACAAGCCTTAATGGTTCCCAGGACTATATACAACTGAAAACTCACACCCCAGAAGTGACTCGAACCCATACTCCCACAACTGGTATGTACAGGGACGCCTTAATCCGCTTGACCATCACGACCGGACATAAGGAAGTGATAGCCGAGGCTATATGAACCACTTCCCCGCCGGCACTCGGATGGTAATCTTGGGCATAGCATTTTATCAAATCACCTCATTCTTTGGGGCACACGTGAGGAACACAAATGCAAACAAGCCTGAATGGTCCCCAGGACTATATACAACTGAAAACTCACACCCCAGAAGTGACTCGAACCCATACTCCCACAACTGGTATGTACAAGGACGCCTTAATCCGCTTGACCATCACGACCGGACATAAGGAAGTGATAGCCGAGGCTATATGAACCACTTCCCCGCCGGCACTCGGATGGTAATCTTGGGCATAGCATTTTATCAAATCACCTCATTCTTTGGGGCACACGTGAGGAACACAAATGCAAACAAGCCTGAATGGTCCCCAGGACTATATACAACTGAAAACTCACACCCCAGAAGTGACTCGAACCCATACTCCCACAACTGGTATGTACAGGGACGCCTTAATCCGCTTGACCATCACGACCGGACATAAGGAAGTGATAGCCGAGGCTATATGAACCACTTCCCCGCCGGCACTCGGATGGTAATCTTGGGCATAGCATTTTATCAAATCACCTCATTCTTTGGGGCACACGTGAGGAACACAAATGCAAACAAGCCTGAATGGTCCCCAGGACTATATACAACTGAAAACTCACACCCCAGAAGTGACTCGAACCCATACTCCCACAACTGGTATGTACAGGGACGCCTTAATCCGCTTGACCATCACGACCGGACATAAGGAAGTGATAGCCGAGGCTATATGAACCACTTCCCCGCCGGCACTCGGATGGTAATCTTGGGCATAGCATTTTATCAAATCACCTCATTCTTTGGGGCACACGAGAGGAACACAAATGCAAACAAGCCTTAATGGTCCCCAGGACTATATACAACTGAAAACTCACACCCCAGAAGTGACTCGTACCCATACTCCCACAACTGGTATGTACAGGGACGCCTTAATCCGCTTGACCATCACGACCGGACATAAGGAAGTGATAGCCGAGGCTATATGAACCACTTCCCCGCCGGCACTCGGATGGTAATCTTGGGCATAGCATTTTATCAAATCACCTCATTCTTTGGGGCACACGTGAGGAACACAAATGCAAACAAGCCTGAATGGTCCCCAGGACTATATACAACTGAAAACTCACACCCCAGAAGTGACTCGAACCCATACTCCCACAACTGGTATGTACAAGGACGCCTTAATCCGCTTGACCATCACGACCGGACATAAGGAAGTGATAGCCGAGGCTATATGAACCACTTCCCCGCCGGCACTCGGATGGTAATCTTGGGCATAGCATTTTATCAAATCACCTCATTCTTTGGGGCACACGTGAGGAACACAAATGCAAACAAGCCTGAATGGTCCCCAGGACTATATACAACTGAAAACTCACACCCCAGAAGTGACTCGAACCCATACTCCCACAACTGGTATGTACAGGGACGCCTTAATCCGCTTGACCATCACGACCGGACATAAGGAAGTGATAGCCGAGGCTATATGAACCACTTCCCCGCCGGCACTCGGATGGTAATCTTGGGCATAGCATTTTATCAAATCACCTCATTCTTTGGGGCACACGTGAGGAACACAAATGCAAACAAGCCTGAATGGTCCCCAGGACTATATACAACTGAAAACTCACACCCCAGAAGTGACTCGAACCCATACTCCCACAACTGGTATGTACAGGGACGCCTTAATCCGCTTGACCATCACGACCGGACATAAGGAAGTGATAGCCGAGGCTATATGAACCACTTCCCCGCCGGCACTCGGATGGTAATCTTGGGCATAGCATTTTATCAAATCACCTACTGATTTATCAAATCACAAATCTGGGGTGTGAGTTTTCAGTTGTATATAGTCCTGGGGACCATTCAGGCTTGTTTGCATTTGTGTTCCTCACGTGTGCCCCAAAGAATGAGGTGATTTGATAAAATGCTATGCCCAAGATTACCATCCGAGTGCCGGCGGGGAAGTGGTTCATATAGCCTCGGCTATCACTTCCTTATGTCCGGTCGTGATGGTCAAGCGGATTAAGGCGTCCCTGTACATACCAGTTGTGGGAGTATGGGTTCGAGTCACTTCTGGGGTGTGAGTTTTCAGTTGTATATAGTCCTGGGGACCATTCAGGCTTGTTTGCATTTGTGTTCCTCACGTGTGCTCCAAAGAATGAGGTGATTTGATAAAATGCTATGCCCAAGATTACCATCCGAGTGCTGGCGGGGAAGTGGTTCATATAGCCTCGGCTATCACTTCCTTATGTCCGGTCGTGATGGTCAAGCGGATTAAGGCGTCCCTGTACATACCAGTTGTGGGAGTATGGGTTCGAGTCACTTCTGGGGTGTGAGTTTTCAGTTGTATATAGTCCTGGGGACCATTCAGGCTTGTTTGCATTTGTGTTCCTCACGTGTGCCCCAAAGAATGAGGTGATTTGATAAAATGCTATGCCCAAGATTACCATCCGAGTGCTGGCGGGGAAGTGGTTCATATAGCCTCGGCTATCACTTCCTTATGTCCGGTCGTGATGGTCAAGCGGATTAAGGCGTCCCTGTACATACCAGTTGTGGGAGTATGGGTTTGAGTCACTTCTGGGGTGTGAGTTTTCAGTTGTATATAGTCCTGGGGACCATTCAGGCTTGTTTGCATTTGTGTTCCTCACGTGTGCCCCAAAGAATGAGGTGATTTGATAAAATGCTATGCCCAAGATTACCATCCGAGTGCCGGCGGGGAAGTGGTTCATATAGCCTCGGCTATCACTTCCTTATGTCCGGTCGTGATGGTCAAGCGGATTAAGGCGTCCCTGTACATACCAGTTGTGGGAGTATGGGTTTGAGTCACTTCTGGGGTGTGAGTTTTCAGTTGTATATAGTCCTGGGGACCATTCAGGCTTGTTTGCATTTGTGTTCCTCACGTGTGCCCCAAAGAATGAGGTGATTTGATAAAATGCTATGCCCAAGATTACCATCCGAGTGCCGGCGGGGAAGTGGTTCATATAGCCTCGGCTATCACTTCCTTATGTCCGGTCGTGATGGTCAAGCGGATTAAGGCGTCCCTGTACATACCAGTTGTGGGAGTATGGGTTCGAGTCACTTCTGGGGTGTGAGTTTTCAGTTGTATATAGTCCTGGGGACCATTCAGGCTTGTTTGCATTTGTGTTCCTCACGTGTGCCCCAAAGAATGAGGTGATTTGATAAAATGCTATGCCCAAGATTACCATCCGAGTGCCGGCGGGGAAGTGGTTCATATAGCCTCGGCTATCACTTCCTTATGTCCGGTCGTGATGGTCAAGCGGATTAAGGCGTCCCTGTACATACCAGTTGTGGGAGTATGGGTTCGAGTCACTTCTGGGGTGTGAGTTTTCAGTTGTATATAGTCCTGGGGACCATTCAGGCTTGTTTGCATTTGTGTTCCTCACGTGTGCCCCAAAGAATGAGGTGATTTGATAAAATGCTATGCCCAAGATTACCATCCGAGTGCCGGCGGGGAAGTGGTTCATATAGCCTCGGCTATCACTTCCTTATGTCCGGTCGTGATGGTCAAGCGGATTAAGGCGTCCCTGTACATACCAGTTGTGGGAGTATGGGTTCGAGTCACTTCTGGGGTGTGAGTTTTCAGTTGTATATAGTCCTGGGGACCATTCAGGCTTGTTTGCATTTGTGTTCCTCACGTGTGCCCCAAAGAATGAGGTGATTTGATAAAATGCTATGCCCAAGATTACCATCCGAGTGCCGGCGGGGAAGTGGTTCATATAGCCTCGGCTATCACTTCCTTATGTCCGGTCGTGATGGTCAAGCGGATTAAGGCGTCCCTGTACATACCAGTTGTGGGAGTATGGGTTCGAGTCACTTCTGGGGTGTGAGTTTTCAGTTGTATATAGTCCTGGGGACCATTCAGGCTTGTTTGCATTTGTGTTCCTCACGTGTGCCCCAAAGAATGAGGTGATTTGATAAAATGCTATGCCCAAGATTACCATCCGAGTGCCGGCGGGGAAGTGGTTCATATAGCCTCGGCTATCACTTCCTTATGTCCGGTCGTGATGGTCAAGCGGATTAAGGCGTCCCTGTACATACCAGTTGTGGGAGTATGGGTTCGAGTCACTTCTGGGGTGTGAGTTTTCAGTTGTATATAGTCCTGGGGACCATTCAGGCTTGTTTGCATTTGTGTTCCTCACGTGTGCCCCAAAGAATGAGGTGATTTGATAAAATGCTATGCCCAAGATTACCATCCGAGTGCCGGCGGGGAAGTGGTTCATATAGCCTCGGCTATCACTTCCTTATGTCCGGTCGTGATGGTCAAGCGGATTAAGGCGTCCCTGTACATACCAGTTGTGGGAGTATGGGTTCGAGTCACTTCTGGGGTGTGAGTTTTCAGTTGTATATAGTCCTGGGGACCATTCAGGCTTGTTTGCATTTGTGTTCCTCACGTGTGCCCCAAAGAATGAGGTGATTTGATAAAATGCTATGCCCAAGATTACCATCCGAGTGCCGGCGGGGAAGTGGTTCATATAGCCTCGGCTATCACTTCCTTATGTCCGGTCGTGATGGTCAAGCGGATTAAGGCGTCCCTGTACATACCAGTTGTGGGAGTATGGGTTCGAGTCACTTCTGGGGTGTGAGTTTTCAGTTGTATATAGTCCTGGGGACCATTCAGGCTTGTTTGCATTTGTGTTCCTCACGTGTGCCCCAAAGAATGAGGTGATTTGATAAAATGCTATGCCCAAGATTACCATCCGAGTGCCGGCGGGGAAGTGGTTCATATAGCCTCGGCTATCACTTCCTTATGTCCGGTCGTGATGGTCAAGCGGATTAAGGCGTCCCTGTACATACCAGTTGTGGGAGTATGGGTTCGAGTCACTTCTGGGGTGTGAGTTTTCAGTTGTATATAGTCCTGGGGACCATTCAGGCTTGTTTGCATTTGTGTTCCTCACGTGTGCCCCAAAGAATGAGGTGATTTGATAAAATGCTATGCCCAAGATTACCATCCGAGTGCCGGCGGGGAAGTGGTTCATATAGCCTCGGCTATCACTTCCTTATGTCCGGTCGTGATGGTCAAGCGGATTAAGGCGTCCCTGTACATACCAGTTGTGGGAGTATGGGTTCGAGTCACTTCTGGGGTGTGAGTTTTCAGTTGTATATAGTCCTGGGGACCATTCAGGCTTGTTTGCATTTGTGTTCCTCACGTGTGCCCCAAAGAATGAGGTGATTTGATAAAATGCTATGCCCAAGATTACCATCCGATTGCCGGCGGGGAAGTGGTTCATATAGCCTCGGCTATCACTTCCTTATGTCCGGTCGTGATGGTCAAGCGGATTAAGGCGTCCCTGTACATACCAGTTGTGGGAGTATGGGTTCGAGTCACTTCTGGGGTGTGAGTTTTCAGTTGTATATAGTCCTGGGGACCATTCAGGCTTGTTTGCATTTGTGTTCCTCACGTGTGCCCCAAAGAATGAGGTGATTTGATAAAATGCTATGCCCAAGATTACCATCCGAGTGCCGGCGGGGAAGTGGTTCATATAGCCTCGGCTATCACTTCCTTATGTCCGGTCGTGATGGTCAAGCGGATTAAGGCGTCCCTGTACATACCAGTTGTGGGAGTATGGGTTCGAGTCACTTCTGGGGTGTGAGTTTTCAGTTGTATATAGTCCTGGGGACCATTCAGGCTTGTTTGCATTTGTGTTCCTCACGTGTGCCCCAAAGAATGAGGTGATTTGATAAAATGCTATGCCCAAGATTACCATCCGAGTGCCGGCGGGGAAGTGGTTCATATAGCCTCGGCTATCACTTCCTTATGTCCGGTCGTGATGGTCAAGCGGATTAAGGCGTCCCTGTACATACCAGTTGTGGGAGTATGGGTTCGAGTCACTTCTGGGGTGCGAGTTTTCAGTTGTATATAGTCCTGGGGACCATTCAGGCTTGTTTGCATTTGTGTTCCTCACGTGTGCCCCAAAGAATGAGGTGATTTGATAAAATGCTATGCCCAAGATTACCATCCGAGTGCCGGCGGGGAAGTGGTTCATATAGCCTCGGCTATCACTTCCTTATGTCCGGTCGTGATGGTCAAGCGGATTAAGGCGTCCCTGTACATACCAGTTGTGGGAGTATGGGTTCGAGTCACTTCTGGGGTGTGAGTTTTCAGTTGTATATAGTCCTGGGGACCATTCAGGCTTGTTTGCATTTGTGTTCCTCACGTGTGCCCCAAAGAATGAGGTGATTTGATAAAATGCTATGCCCAAGATTACCATCCGAGTGCCGGCGGGGAAGTGGTTCATATAGCCTCGGCTATCACTTCCTTATGTCCGGTCGTGATGGTCAAGCGGATTAAGGCGTCCCTGTACATACCAGTTGTGGGAGTATGGGTTCGAGTCACTTCTGGGGTGTGAGTTTTCAGTTGTATATAGTCCTGGGGACCATTCAGGCTTGTTTGCATTTGTGTTCCTCACGTGTGCCCCAAAGAATGAGGTGATTTGATAAAATGCTATGCCCAAGATTACCATCCGAGTGCCGGCGGGGAAGTGGTTCATATAGCCTCGGCTATCACTTCCTTATGTCCGGTCGTGATGGTCAAGCGGATTAAGGCGTCCCTGTACATACCAGTTGTGGGAGTATGGGTTCGAGTCACTTCTGGGGTGTGAGTTTTCAGTTGTATATAGTCCTGGGGACCATTCAGGCTTGTTTGCATATATATATATATATATATATATATATTATTAAATATGACCGAAAAAGTAAGATTAATAATTCTAACACGAATTTTCTCAATCTTTCGTACATTACGCTTCACTGTATATATATATATATATATATATATATATATATATATATATATATATATATATATATATATATATATATATATATATATATATATATATATATATATATATATATATATATAGCTTCTAGCTGGAAGAAGGGGGACCCATAGCCTCGGAGGAAACCACGCATAACGCATTAGAGGGAATGTTTAGATCCCCTCCAATACAGTTTCTGTGTGCTTTTCTCCTACCACCCCCTTCCTTTTTTATTTTTTGTGCTTTATTATGCATTTGATGGTTACAAGATATACATGGGTTGATACAAAAATAATAATGCAAAAAGGTGCTTAAAGGTTATGGATCTCTTGAAAAACACAACACTGGGAAACATTGCTGAATGTCACAGACGGGTTCGATCATTGTTGCAAGTCAAACACTTCTTCGAATTCCTCTGAAGTTGGACTATATTTATATATATATATATATATATATATATATATATATATATATATAACTGAAAACTCACACCCCAGAAGTGACTCGAACCCATACTCCCAGAAGCAACGCAACTGGTATGTACAAGACGCCTTAATCCACTTGACCATCACGACCGGACATAATGAGGTGATAGCCGAGGCTATATGAACCACCCCACCGCCGGCACTCGGATAGTTATCTTGGGCATAGCATTTTACCAAATCACCTCATTCTTTGGGGCACACGTGAGGAACACAAATGCGAACAAGCCTGAATGGTCCCCAGGACATATGCAACTGAAAACTCACACCCCAGAAGTGACTCGAACCCATACTCCCAGAAGCAACGCAACTGGTATGTACAAGACGCCTTAATCCACTTGACCATCACGACCGGACATAATGAGGTGATAGCCGAGGCTATATGAACCACCCCACCGCCGGCACTCGGATAGTTATCTTGGGCATAGCATTTTACCAAATCACCTCATTCTTTGGGGCACACGTGAGGAACACAAATGCGAACAAGCCTGAATGGTCCCCAGGACATATGCAACTGAAAACTCACACCCCAGAAGTGACTCGAACCCATACTCCCAGAAGCAACGCAACTGGTATGTACAAGACGCCTTAATCCACTTGACCATCACGACCGGACATAATGAGGTGATAGCCGAGGCTATATGAATCACCCCACCGCCGGCACTCGGATAGTTATCTTGGGCATAGCATTTTACCAAATCACCTCATTCTTTGGGGCACATGTGAGGAACACAAATGCGAACAAGCCTGAATGGTCCCCAGGACATATGCAACTGAAAACTCACACCCCAGAAGTGACTCGAACCCATACTCCCAGAAGCAACGCAACTGGTATGTACAAGACGCCTTAATCCACTTGACCATCACGACCGGACATAATGAGGTGATAGCCGAGGCTATATGAACCACCCCACCGCCGGCACTCGGATAGTTATCTTGGGCATAGCATTTTACCAAATCACCTCATTCTTTGGGGCACACGTGAGGAACACAAATGCGAACAAGCCTGAATGGTCCCCAGGACATATGCAACTGAAAACTCACACCCCAGAAGTGACTCGAACCCATACTCCCAGAAGCAACGCAACTGGTATGTACAAGACGCCTTAATCCACTTGACCATCACGACCGGACATAATGAGGTGATAGCCGAGGCTATATGAACCACCCCACCGCCGGCACTCGGATAGTTATCTTGGGCATAGCATTTTACCAAATCACCTCATTCTTTGGGGCACACGTGAGGAACACAAATGCGAACAAGCCTGAATGGTCCCCAGGACATATGCAACTGAAAACTCACACCCCAGAAGTGACTCGAACCCATACTCCCAGAAGCAACGCAACTGGTATGTACAAGACGCCTTAATCCACTTGACCATCACGACCGGACATAATGAGGTGATAGCCGAGGCTATATGAACCACCCCACCGCCGGCACTCGGATAGTTATCTTGGGCATAGCATTTTACCAAATCACCTCATATAGCCTCGGCTATCACCTCATTATGTCCGGTCGTGATGGTCAAGTGGATTAAGGCGTCTTGTACATACCAGTTGCGTTGCTTCTGGGAGTATGGGTTCGAGTCACTTCTGGGGTGTGAGTTTTCAGTTGCATATGTCCTGGGGACCATTCAGGCTTGTTCGCATTTGTGTTCCTCACGTGTGCCCCAAAGAATGAGGTGATTTGGTAAAATGCTATGCCCAAGATAACTATCCGAGTGCCGGCGGTGGGGTGGTTCATATAGCCTCGGCTATCACCTCATTATGTCCGGTCGTGATGGTCAAGTGGATTAAGGCGTCTTGTACATACCAGTTGCGTTGCTTCTGGGAGTATGGGTTCGAGTCACTTCTGGGGTGTGAGTTTTCAGTTGCATATGTCCTGGGGACCATTCAGGCTTGTTCGCATTTGCGTTCCTCACGTGTGCCCCAAAGAATGAGGTGATTTGGTAAAATGCTATGCCCAAGATAACTATCCGAGTGCCGGCGGTGGGGTGGTTCATATAGCCTCGGCTATCACCTCATTATGTCCGGTCGTGATGGTCAAGTGGATTAAGGCGTCTTGTACATACCAGTTGCGTTGCTTCTGGGAGTATGGGTTCGAGTCACTTCTGGGGTGTGAGTTTTCAGTTGCATATGTCCTGGGGACCATTCAGGCTTGTTCGCATTTGTGTTCCTCACGTGTGCCCCAAAGAATGAGGTGATTTGGTAAAATGCTATGCCCAAGATAACTATCCGAGTGCAGGCGGTGGGGTGGTTCATATAGCCTCGGCTATCACCTCATTATGTCCGGTCGTGATGGTCAAGTGGATTAAGGCGTCTTGTACATACCAGTTGCGTTGCTTCTGGGAGTATGGGTTCGAGTCACTTCTGGGGTGTGAGTTTTCAGTTGCATATGTCCTGGGGACCATTCAGGCTTGTTCGCATTTGTGTTCCTCACGTGTGCCCCAAAGAATGAGGTGATTTGGTAAAATGCTATGCCCAAGATAACTATCCGAGTGCCGGCGGTGGGGTGGTTCATATAGCCTCGGCTATCACCTCATTATGTCCGGTCGTGATGGTCAAGTGGATTAAGGCGTCTTGTACATACCAGTTGCGTTGCTTCTGGGAGTATGGGTTCGAGTCACTTCTGGGGTGTGAGTTTTCAGTTGCATATGTCCTGGGGACCATTCAGGCTTGTTCGCATTTGTGTTCCTCACGTGTGCCCCAAAGAATGAGGTGATTTGGTAAAATGCTATGCCCAAGATAACTATCCGAGTGCCGGCGGTGGGGTGGTTCATATAGCCTCGGCTATCACCTCATTATGTCCGGTCGTGATGGTCAAGTGGATTAAGGCGTCTTGTACATACCAGTTGCGTTGCTTCTGGGAGTATGGGTTCGAGTCACTTCTGGGGTGTGAGTTTTCAGTTGCATATGTCCTGGGGACCATTCAGGCTTGTTCGCATTTGTGTTCCTCACGTGTGCCCCAAAGAATGAGGTGATTTGGTAAAATGCTATGCCCAAGATAACTATCCGAGTGCCGGCGGTGGGGTGGTTCATATAGCCTCGGCTATCACCTCATTATGTCCGGTCGTGATGGTCAAGTGGATTAAGGCGTCTTGTACATACCAGTTGCGTTGCTTCTGGGAGTATGGGTTCGAGTCACTTCTGGGGTGTGAGTTTTCAGTTGCATATGTCCTGGGGACCATTCAGGCTTGTTCGCATTTGTGTTCCTCACGTGTGCCCCAAAGAATGAGGTGATTTGGTAAAATGCTATGCCCAAGATAACTATCCGAGTGCCGGCGGTGGGGTGGTTCATATAGCCTCGGCTATCACCTCATTATGTCCGGTCGTGATGGTCAAGTGGATTAAGGCGTCTTGTACATACCAGTTGCGTTGCTTCTGGGAGTATGGGTTCGAGTCACTTCTGGGGTGTGAGTTTTCAGTTGCATATTTGATTTGCATATGGTGATTTGGTGATTTTCCCGAAACGCATTGCGTAATAGTGGCTTTAGGCATTGTATGTACTAGCTCTATCTATATATCAATCCATTAATGTAACATCACTTGTATGTATATACCTTACCTGAATAAACATCTGAATCTGAATCTGAATCTGATATGTCCTGGGGACCATTCAGGCTTGTTCGCATTTGTGTTCCTCACGTGTGCCCCAAAGAATGAGGTGATTTGGTAAAATGCTATGCCCAAGATAACTATCCGAGTGCCGGCGGTGGGGTGGTTCATATAGCCTCGGCTATCACCTCATTATGTCCGGTCGTGATGGTCAAGTGGATTAAGGCGTCTTGTACATACCAGTTGCGTTGCTTCTGGGAGTATGGGTTCGAGTCACTTCTGGAGTGTGAGTTTTCAGTTGCATATGTCCTGGGGACCATTCAGGCTTGTTCGCATTTGTGTTCCTCACGTGTGCCCCAAAGAATGAGGTGATTTGGTAAAATGCTATGCCCAAGATAACTATCCGAGTGCCGGCGGTGGGGTGGTTCATATAGCCTCGGCTATCACCTCATTATGTCCGGTCGTGATGGTCAAGTGGATTAAGGCGTCTTGTACATACCAGTTGCGTTGCTTCTGGGAGTATGGGTTCGTGTCACTTCTGGGGTGTGAGTTTTCAGTTGCATATGTCCTGGGGACCATTCAGGCTTGTTCGCATTTGTGTTCCTCACGTGTGCCCCAAAGAATGAGGTGATTTGGTAAAACGCTATGCCCAAGATAACTATCCGAGTGCCGGCGGTGGGGTGGTTCATATAGCCTCGGCTATCACCTCATTATGTCCGGTCGTGATGGTCAAGTGGATTAAGGCGTCTTGTACATACCAGTTGCGTTGCTTCTGGGAGTGTGGGTTCGAGTCACTTCTGGGGTGTGAGTTTTCAGTTGCATATGTCCTGGGGACCATTCAGGCTTGTTCGCATTTGTGTTCCTCACGTGTGCCCCAAAGAATGAGGTGATTTGGTAAAATGCTATGCCCAAGATAACTATCCGAGTGCCGGCGGTGGGGTGGTTCATATAGCCTCGGCTATCACCTCATTATGTCCGGTCGTGATGGTCAAGTGGATTAAGGCGTCTTGTACATACCAGTTGCGTTGCTTCTGGGAGTATGGGTTCGAGTCACTTCTGGGGTGTGAGTTTTCAGTTGCATATGTCCTGGGGACCATTCAGGCTTGTTCGCATTTGTGTTCCTCACGTGTGCCCCAAAGAATGAGGTGATTTGGTAAAATGCTATGCCCAAGATAACTATCCGAGTGCCGGCGGTGGGGTGGTTCATATAGCCTCGGCTATCACCTCATTATGTCCGGTCGTGATGGTCAAGTGGATTAAGGCGTCTTGTACATACCAGTTGCGTTGCTTCTGGGAGTATGGGTTCGAGTCACTTCTGGGGTGTGAGTTTTCAGTTGCATATGTCCTGGGGACCATTCAGGCTTGTTCGCATTTGTGTTCCTCACGTGTGCCCCAAAGAATGAGGTGATTTGGTAAAATGCTATGCCCAAGATAACTATCCGAGTGCCGGCGGTGGGGTGGTTCATATAGCCTCGGCTATCACCTCATTATGTCCGGTCGTGATGGTCAAGTGGATTAAGGCGTCTTGTACATACCAGTTGCGTTGCTTCTGGGAGTATGGGTTCGAGTCACTTCTGGGGTGTGAGTTTTCAGTTGCATATGTCCTGGGGACCATTCAGGCTTGTTCGCATTTGTGTTCCTCACGTGTGCCCCAAAGAATGAGGTGATTTGGTAAAATGCTATGCCCAAGATAACTATCCGAGTGCCGGCGGTGGGGTGGTTCATATAGCCTCGGCTATCACCTCATTATGTCCGGTCGTGATGGTCAAGTGGATTAAGGCGTCTTGTACATACCAGTTGCGTTGCTTCTGGGAGTATGGGTTCGAGTCACTTCTGGGGTGTGAGTTTTCAGTTGCATATGTCCTGGGGACCATTCAGGCTTGTTCGCATTTGTGTTCCTCACGTGTGCCCCAAAGAATGAGGTGATTTGGTAAAATGCTATGCCCAAGATAACTATCCGAGTGCCGGCGGTGGGGTGGTTCATATAGCCTCGGCTATCACCTCATTATGTCCGGTCGTGATGGTCAAGTGGATTAAGGCGTCTTGTACATACCAGTTGCGTTGCTTCTGGGAGTATGGGTTCGAGTCACTTCTGGGGTGTGAGTTTTCAGTTGCATATTTGATTTGCATATGGTGATTTGGTGATTTTCCCGAAACGCATTGCGTAATAGTGGCTTTAGGCATTGTATGTACTAGCTCTATCTATATATCAATCCATTAATGTAACATCACTTGTATGTATATACCTTACCTGAATAAACATCTGAATCTGAATCTGAATCTGATATGTCCTGGGGACCATTCAGGCTTGTTCGCATTTGTGTTCCTCACGTGTGCCCCAAAGAATGAGGTGATTTGGTAAAATGCTATGCCCAAGATAACTATCCGAGTGCCGGCGGTGGGGTGGTTCATATAGCCTCGGCTATCACCTCATTATGTCCGGTCGTGATGGTCAAGTGGATTAAGGCGTCTTGTACATACCAGTTGCGTTGCTTCTGGGAGTATGGGTTCGAGTCACTTCTGGGGTGTGAGTTTTCAGTTGCATATGTCCTGGGGACCATTCAGGCTTGTTCGCATTTGTGTTCCTCACGTGTGCCCCAAAGAATGAGGTGATTTGGTAAAATGCTATGCCCAAGATAACTATCCGAGTGCCGGCGTTGGGGTGGTTCATATAGCCTCGGCTATCACCTCATTATGTCCGGTCGTGATGGTCAAGTGGATTAAGGCGTCTTGTACATACCAGTTGCGTTGCTTCTGGGAGTATGGGTTCGTGTCACTTCTGGGGTGTGAGTTTTCAGTTGCATATGTCCTGGGGACCATTCAGGCTTGTTCGCATTTGTGTTCCTCACGTGTGCCCCAAAGAATGAGGTGATTTGGTAAAACGCTATGCCCAAGATAACTATCCGAGTGCCGGCGGTGGGGTGGTTCATATAGCCTCGGCTATCACCTCATTATGTCCGGTCGTGATGGTCAAGTGGATTAAGGCGTCTTGTACATACCAGTTGCGTTGCTTCTGGGAGTATGGGTTCGAGTCACTTCTGGGGTGTGAGTTTTCAGTTGCATATGTCCTGGGGACCATTCAGGCTTGTTCGCATTTGTGTTCCTCACGTGTGCCCCAAAGAATGAGGTGATTTGGTAAAATGCTATGCCCAAGATAACTATCCGAGTGCCGGCGGTGGGGTGGTTCATATAGCCTCGGCTATCACCTCATTATGTCCGGTCGTGATGGTCAAGTGGATTAAGGCGTCTTGTACATACCAGTTGCGTTGCTTCTGGGAGTATGGGTTCGAGTCACTTCTGGGGTGTGAGTTTTCAGTTGCATATGTCCTGGGGACCATTCAGGCTTGTTCGCATTTGTGTTCCTCACGTGTGCCCCAAAGAATGAGGTGATTTGGTAAAACGTTATGCCCAAGATAACTATCCGAGTGCCGGCGGTGGGGTGGTTCATATAGCCTCGGCTATCACCTCATTATGTCCGGTCGTGATGGTCAAGTGGATTAAGGCGTCTTGTACATACCAGTTGCGTTGCTTCTGGGAGTATGGGTTCGAGTCACTTCTGGGGTGTGAGTTTTCAGTTGCATATGTCCTGGGGACCATTCAGGCTTGTTCGCATTTGTGTTCCTCACGTGTGCCCCAAAGAATGAGGTGATTTGGTAAAATGCTATGCCCAAGATAACTATCCGAGTGCCGGCGGTGGGGTGGTTCATATAGCCTCGGCTATCACCTCATTATGTCCGGTCGTGATGGTCAAGTGGATTAAGGCGTCTTGTACATACCAGTTGCGTTGCTTCTGGGAGTATGGGTTCGAGTCACTTCTGGGGTGTGAGTTTTCAGTTGCATATGTCCTGGGGACCATTCAGGCTTGTTCGCATTTGTGTTCCTCACGTGTGCCCCAAAGAATGAGGTGATTTGGTAAAATGCTATGCCCAAGATAACTATCCGAGTGCCGGCGGTGGGGTGGTTCATATAGCCTCGGCTATCACCTCATTATGTCCGGTCGTGATGGTCAAGTGGATTAAGGCGTCTTGTACATACCAGTTGCGTTGCTTCTGGGAGTATGGGTTCGAGTCACTTCTGGGGTGTGAGTTTTCAGTTGCATATGTCCTGGGGACCATTCAGGCTTGTTCGCATTTGTGTTCCTCACGTGTGCCCCAAAGAATGAGGTGATTTGGTAAAATGCTATGCCCAAGATAACTATCCGAGTGCCGGCGGTGGGGTGGTTCATATAGCCTCGGCTATCACCTCATTATGTCCGGTCGTGATGGTCAAGTGGATTAAGGCGTCTTGTACATACCAGTTGCGTTGCTTCTGGGAGTATGGGTTCGAGTCACTTCTGGGGTGTGAGTTTTCAGTTGCATATTTGATTTGCATATGGTGATTTGGTGATTTTCCCGAAACGCATTGCGTAATAGTGGCTTTAGGCATTGTATGTACTAGCTCTATCTATATATCAATCCATTAATGTAACATCACTTGTATGTATATACCTTACCTGAATAAACATCTGAATCTGAATCTGAATCTGATATGTCCTGGGGACCATTCAGGCTTGTTCGCATTTGTGTTCCTCACGTGTGCCCCAAAGAATGAGGTGATTTGGTAAAATGCTATGCCCAAGATAACTATCCGAGTGCCGGCGGTGGGGTGGTTCATATAGCCTCGGCTATCACCTCATTATGTCCGGTCGTGATGGTCAAGTGGATTAAGGCGTCTTGTACATACCAGTTGCGTTGCTTCTGGGAGTATGGGTTCGAGTCACTTCTGGAGTGTGAGTTTTCAGTTGCATATGTCCTGGGGACCATTCAGGCTTGTTCGCATTTGTGTTCCTCACGTGTGCCCCAAAGAATGAGGTGATTTGGTAAAATGCTATGCCCAAGATAACTATCCGAGTGCCGGCGGTGGGGTGGTTCATATAGCCTCGGCTATCACCTCATTATGTCCGGTCGTGATGGTCAAGTGGATTAAGGCGTCTTGTACATACCAGTTGCGTTGCTTCTGGGAGTATGGGTTCGTGTCACTTCTGGGGTGTGAGTTTTCAGTTGCATATGTCCTGGGGACCATTCAGGCTTGTTCGCATTTGTGTTCCTCACGTGTGCCCCAAAGAATGAGGTGATTTGGTAAAACGCTATGCCCAAGATAACTATCCGAGTGCCGGCGGTGGGGTGGTTCATATAGCCTCGGCTATCACCTCATTATGTCCGGTCGTGATGGTCAAGTGGATTAAGGCGTCTTGTACATACCAGTTGCGTTGCTTCTGGGAGTGTGGGTTCGAGTCACTTCTGGGGTGTGAGTTTTCAGTTGCATATGTCCTGGGGACCATTCAGGCTTGTTCGCATTTGTGTTCCTCACGTGTGCCCCAAAGAATGAGGTGATTTGGTAAAATGCTATGCCCAAGATAACTATCCGAGTGCCGGCGGTGGGGTGGTTCATATAGCCTCGGCTATCACCTCATTATGTCCGGTCGTGATGGTCAAGTGGATTAAGGCGTCTTGTACATACCAGTTGCGTTGCTTCTGGGAGTATGGGTTCGAGTCACTTCTGGGGTGTGAGTTTTCAGTTGCATATGTCCTGGGGACCATTCAGGCTTGTTCGCATTTGTGTTCCTCACGTGTGCCCCAAAGAATGAGGTGATTTGGTAAAATGCTATGCCCAAGATAACTATCCGAGTGCCGGCGGTGGGGTGGTTCATATAGCCTCGGCTATCACCTCATTATGTCCGGTCGTGATGGTCAAGTGGATTAAGGCGTCTTGTACATACCAGTTGCGTTGCTTCTGGGAGTATGGGTTCGAGTCACTTCTGGGGTGTGAGTTTTCAGTTGCATATGTCCTGGGGACCATTCAGGCTTGTTCGCATTTGTGTTCCTCACGTGTGCCCCAAAGAATGAGGTGATTTGGTAAAATGCTATGCCCAAGATAACTATCCGAGTGCCGGCGGTGGGGTGGTTCATATAGCCTCGGCTATCACCTCATTATGTCCGGTCGTGATGGTCAAGTGGATTAAGGCGTCTTGTACATACCAGTTGCGTTGCTTCTGGGAGTATGGGTTCGAGTCACTTCTGGGGTGTGAGTTTTCAGTTGCATATGTCCTGGGGACCATTCAGGCTTGTTCGCATTTGTGTTCCTCACGTGTGCCCCAAAGAATGAGGTGATTTGGTAAAATGCTATGCCCAAGATAACTATCCGAGTGCCGGCGGTGGGGTGGTTCATATAGCCTCGGCTATCACCTCATTATGTCCGGTCGTGATGGTCAAGTGGATTAAGGCGTCTTGTACATACCAGTTGCGTTGCTTCTGGGAGTATGGGTTCGAGTCACTTCTGGGGTGTGAGTTTTCAGTTGCATATGTCCTGGGGACCATTCAGGCTTGTTCGCATTTGTGTTCCTCACGTGTGCCCCAAAGAATGAGGTGATTTGGTAAAATGCTATGCCCAAGATAACTATCCGAGTGCCGGCGGTGGGGTGGTTCATATAGCCTCGGCTATCACCTCATTATGTCCGGTCGTGATGGTCAAGTGGATTAAGGCGTCTTGTACATACCAGTTGCGTTGCTTCTGGGAGTATGGGTTCGAGTCACTTCTGGGGTGTGAGTTTTCAGTTGCATATTTGATTTGCATATGGTGATTTGGTGATTTTCCCGAAACGCATTGCGTAATAGTGGCTTTAGGCATTGTATGTACAAGCTCTATCTATATATCAATCCATTAATGTAACATCACTTGTATGTATATACCTTACCTGAATAAACATCTGAATCTGAATCTGAATCTGATATGTCCTGGGGACCATTCAGGCTTGTTCGCATTTGTGTTCCTCACGTGTGCCCCAAAGAATGAGGTGATTTGGTAAAATGCTATGCCCAAGATAACTATCCGAGTGCCGGCGGTGGGGTGGTTCATATAGCCTCGGCTATCACCTCATTATGTCCGGTCGTGATGGTCAAGTGGATTAAGGCGTCTTGTACATACCAGTTGCGTTGCTTCTGGGAGTATGGGTTCGAGTCACTTCTGGGGTGTGAGTTTTCAGTTGCATATGTCCTGGGGACCATTCAGGCTTGTTCGCATTTGTGTTCCTCACGTGTGCCCCAAAGAATGAGGTGATTTGGTAAAATGCTATGCCCAAGATAACTATCCGAGTGCCGGCGTTGGGGTGGTTCATATAGCCTCGGCTATCACCTCATTATGTCCGGTCGTGATGGTCAAGTGGATTAAGGCGTCTTGTACATACCAGTTGCGTTGCTTCTGGGAGTATGGGTTCGTGTCACTTCTGGGGTGTGAGTTTTCAGTTGCATATGTCCTGGGGACCATTCAGGCTTGTTCGCATTTGTGTTCCTCACGTGTGCCCCAAAGAATGAGGTGATTTGGTAAAACGCTATGCCCAAGATAACTATCCGAGTGCCGGCGGTGGGGTGGTTCATATAGCCTCGGCTATCACCTCATTATGTCCGGTCGTGATGGTCAAGTGGATTAAGGCGTCTTGTACATACCAGTTGCGTTGCTTCTGGGAGTATGGGTTCGAGTCACTTCTGGGGTGTGAGTTTTCAGTTGCATATGTCCTGGGGACCATTCAGGCTTGTTCGCATTTGTGTTCCTCACGTGTGCCCCAAAGAATGAGGTGATTTGGTAAAATGCTATGCCCAAGATAACTATCCGAGTGCCGGCGGTGGGGTGGTTCATATAGCCTCGGCTATCACCTCATTATGTCCGGTCGTGATGGTCAAGTGGATTAAGGCGTCTTGTACATACCAGTTGCGTTGCTTCTGGGAGTATGGGTTCGAGTCACTTCTGGGGTGTGAGTTTTCAGTTGCATATGTCCTGGGGACCATTCAGGCTTGTTCGCATTTGTGTTCCTCACGTGTGCCCCAAAGAATGAGGTGATTTGGTAAAACGTTATGCCCAAGATAACTATCCGAGTGCCGGCGGTGGGGTGGTTCATATAGCCTCGGCTATCACCTCATTATGTCCGGTCGTGATGGTCAAGTGGATTAAGGCGTCTTGTACATACCAGTTGCGTTGCTTCTGGGAGTATGGGTTCGAGTCACTTCTGGGGTGTGAGTTTTCAGTTGCATATGTCCTGGGGACCATTCAGGCTTGTTCGCATTTGTGTTCCTCACGTGTGCCCCAAAGAATGAGGTGATTTGGTAAAATGCTATGCCCAAGATAACTATCCGAGTGCCGGCGGTGGGGTGGTTCATATAGCCTCGGCTATCACCTCATTATGTCCGGTCGTGATGGTCAAGTGGATTAAGGCGTCTTGTACATACCAGTTGCGTTGCTTCTGGGAGTATGGGTTCGAGTCACTTCTGGGGTGTGAGTTTTCAGTTGCATATGTCCTGGGGACCATTCAGGCTTGTTCGCATTTGTGTTCCTCACGTGTGCCCCAAAGAATGAGGTGATTTGGTAAAATGCTATGTCCAAGATAACTATCCGAGTGCCGGCGGTGGGGTGGTTCATATAGCCTCGGCTATCACCTCATTATGTCCAGTCGTGATGGTCAAGTGGATTAAGGCGTCTTGTACATACCAGTTGCGTTGCTTCTGGGAGTATGGGTTCGAGTCACTTCTGGGGTGTGAGTTTTCAGTTGCATATGTCCTGGGGACCATTCAGGCTTGTTCACATTTGTGTTCCTCACGTGTGCCCCAAAGAATGAGGTGATTTGGTAAAATGCTATGCCCAAGATAACTATCCGAGTGCCGGCGGTGGGGTGGTTCATATAGCCTCGGCTATCACCTCATTATGTCCGGTCGTGATGGTCAAGTGGATTAAGGCGTCTTGTACATACCAGTTGCGTTGCTTCTGGGAGTATGGGTTCGAGTCACTTCTGGGGTGTGAGTTTTCAGTTGCATATGTCCTGGGGACCATTCAGGCTTGTTCGCATATATATATATATATATATAGTCTATATATATATAGTCTATATATATATATATATATATATATATATATATATATATATATATATATATATATATATATATATATATATATGCAAACAAGCCTGAATGGTCCCCAGGACTATTAGTAGGCATCCTTCAGTCTCGGGAGACTATGGAGTTGCGCCTTAGTTGTCAATTCTGGTGCTGCGTCTGGTGTGACTGATGAGGCCAATCCGAGAGTGGCAGTCCTTCCCACACCGAGCACAAATGAAGTCCGATTCTGGTCTGTCTTCCTGGCTACCGGCTTTCCTTCTCTGTCTCTTTGCCTCCGATTCCTTGGCAAGTGACTCCTCGAACTTGGAGAGACCTCTTTGAACAGATTGCCTCCAGGCTGAACGGTCTGCAGCCAGTGTCTCCCATATAGCTAGATCGACGTCCATGGCTTTCAGGTCCCTCTTGCATACGTCTTTGTACCGTAGCTGGGGCTTGCCTGTTGGACGCTTTCCCTGCATCAGCTCTCCGTACAGGAGATCCTTGGGGATCCTGCCGTCGCCCATTCGCACAACGTGCCCGAGCCAGCGCATTCGTCTCTGTTTCAGCATTGTGTACATGCTGGTGATTCTTGCTCTCCACAAGACGTTGTTGTTTGTCACCTTGTCCTGCCAGGTGATGTCCAAGATGTGTCGAAGGCAGCGCATGTGGTAGACATTCAGCTGTCTTTCCTGACGGGCGCGGAGTGTCCAAGACTCACTGCCATAAAGGAGAGTGCTCAGGACACAGGCTCTGTAAACCTGAATCTTAGTATACTCAGTTAGCCTATTGTTGGTCCACACTCTCTTTGTCAGTCTGGACATGGTAGTAGATGCCTTACCGATGCGTTTGTTTAGCTCCGTATCAAGAGAGAGGGAGTCAGAGATTGTGGAGCCCAGGTACACGAAGTCGTGAACGACTTCCAGTTTGGAATCAGAGATGCCAATGTCAGGTGGGGAGTCCACTCCTTGTCCCATGACTTGTGTTTTCTTCAGACTGATGGTGAGTCCGAAAGCCTGAGAGGCCTCGCTGAAGCGGGTTATGAGCCGTTCGAGGTCTTCAGCTGAGTGGGCAGTGACTGCTGCGTCGTCGGCAAAGAGGAAGTCGCGCAGACACCTCAGCCGAACCTTTGTCTTGGCTCTCAGCCTGGCGAGGTTAAAGAGCTTTCCATCCGACCTGGTCCGGAGGTAAATGCCTTCCGTGACAGATCCGAAGGCGTGCCGCAGCATAACTGCGAAGAAAATCCCGAATAGGGTTGGAGCCAGTACGCAGCCCTGCTTTACTCCACTTCGGACGTCAAAGGCGTCTGATGTTAGGCCATCAAAGACCACGGTGCCCCTCATGTTCTCATGGAAAGATCTGATGATGCTGAGGAGCCTGGGTGGGCATCCGATCTTGGGGAGGATCTTGAACAGGCCATCCCTGCTGACGAGGTCGAAGGCCTTCGTCAGATCTATGAAGGCTACAAAGAGTGGCTGCTTCTGTTCCCTGCATTTCTCCTGCAGTTGTCTGAGGGAAAAGACCATGTCGATGGTGGACCTGCCAGCTCTGAATCCGCATTGTGATTCTGGATAGACTCTCTCTGCAAGTACTTGGAGCCTCTTCAATGCGACTCGAGCAAACAGCTTTCCGACAATACTGAGGAGGGAGATTCCACGGTAGTTGTTGCAGTCGCCCCTGTCACCTTTATTCTTATACAGCGTGACGATGTTGGCATCCCTCATGTCCTGTGGCACCTCTCCTTCTTCCCAGCAGAGGCAGAGAATTTCATGCAGCTCCATGAGCAGGCTACCTCTGCAGCACTTCAAGGTCTCAGCAGGAATGCCATCTTTGCCAGGAGCTTTACCAGAAGCAAGGGAGTCTAGGGCATCGCTGAGTTCTTCCAGGGTCGGTTCGCTGTCGAGCTCCATTAACACAGGCAGACACTCAATGGCGCTCAGGGCATCTTCGGTGACCACATTGTCCCTGGCGTATAGCTCAGAGTAGTGCTCGACCCAGCGCTTCAGCTGCAGTGTCTGGTCCTGAATCACCTCGCCAGTGGCAGATTTCAGAGGAGCGGTCTTCCTCTGGATTGGGCCGAGGGCCTGCTTGATGCCGTCATACATTCCCCTTACATTGCCTGTATCCGCTGCAGTCTGTATCTGGGTGCAGAGCTGGAGCCAATAGTTGTTGGCACATCGCCTGGCGCTCTGCTGCACTTTGCAGCGGACGGCCCGAAGGATCTGTAAGTTGCGCTGACTTGGGCAGGCTTTGTAGGCTGCCAAGGCGTTTCTCTTCTCTTCGATTACAGGTGTCATCTCTTCCGAGTGAGCCTCGAACCAGTCTGCCGACCTGCTGGTCTTCTTGCCAAAGGTGGAAATGGCAGCGTTGAACACAGCGTCTCTGAAGTGCTCCCATCTTTTACAGGCAGTGACCCCAGCTGGGCCAGGGAGAGCTTCCTCGAGCACGTGTGCAAAATCTTCCACCTTGTCCTGGTTGCGGGTCTTGGTGGTGTCGATGCGAGGTCTGCCCGCCTTTTTCGAGTGATGAATCTTCTTTGGTTGCATCTTGACCCTGCTACATACCAGGGAGTGGTCGGTGTCACAGACAGCACTCTGGTAGCTACGCGTAATCTTGACGCTGGGCAGACTTGCACGCCTGGTAAGAATCAGGTCAAGCTGGTGCCAGTGCTTGGATCTGGGGTGTCTCCAAGATACTCGGTGTTGAGGCTTTGTGCCGAAGAACGTGTTGGTGACACAAAGACCATGAAGGCAGCAGAGTTCTAGCAGACGTTGCCCGTTCTCATTCATCCTTCCTATGCCGAATTGACCCAGGCAAGTGGGCCAAATGTTGTCCTCGGCACCCACTCTGGCGTTGAAGTCGCCGAGGATGAACAGTGGCTCCTTTACAGGGATTCTCGCTATGACTCTGTTGAGGTCATCGTAGAATTTTTCCTTTGCCTCTACTGGAGAAGTCAGGGTTGGTGCATATGCACTAATTACATTGACTGGTCCTGTTTGGGAGTACAGTTGCAGAGACAGAATTCGTTCGGTTTCCCCCATCGGTGGCATAATGTGTCCCAACAGTGCATTCCTCACGGCAAATCCCACACCATGTTCTCTGGTCTCATCTGGAGGTTTTCCTTGCCAGAAGAAAGAGAAGGTCCTCTCTCTCACAGATCCTGATCCTGGGAGCCTGGTCTCTTGGAGAGCAACAATATCCATCTGCAGCTTGCTCAGCTCCCTATCGATGATTGCTGTTTTTCGGGCGTCATTGATTTCTTGCAGGTCGTCAGAGAAACCTGGTGTCAGTGTCCTGACGTTCCATGTGCCCAGCTTTAGGGCAGTTGATATTTTCTTCTTTGGTTTGGTATTGCTTGGTGCAAAGTTGTCGGGCCGCTTGTCAGTTTTCACCCTAAACCCCACGCACCCAGTGAGGTTAACGGACCGTGGCGAGGCAACACCTTATTGGCTGGGGTTTGCCCAGCTTGAGGCGGGCGGTAGCTGCCCAGTGGGGCGCGATGACCCCTCCCACCGTCGGAAGCAACCCCTGGCGTCACACTCTTCGCCAACCGAGCAGAAGACTTAAAACCGGTAGACTGTCGCTTCCCGTGTTGGTTCGACGCTGTGAGGCGAAGCTGGAGTGTCCTCTCCAGGGCGCAAAGCCTGGGTAGGTAGATATGGAGGAGAATCTGTTACCCATGCAGCAGGTCCCCCCCCTCTCCACGTTGCTGAAATTATCCAATAGAAAGGCAAATGCCAATACACATGGTTCCAGCAACGTCGCAGGAGCTGCCAGAACGAGGTCGACGTCAACAACGAACTGCCTTAGGGGCTCCAACTCCGGATTTTTCCTCGAGGTTGACTCCTGAAGCCTTCCCAAAAAAGGGTATGGCCGCAAGGCAGCGGAGGTTTAAAATCAGAGTTTTCCTTCCCCTAGATGGGCTGCCTTCCCAGGCTATCGAGTCCCATCTACCCGGAGCAGCTGGTTTTAAGGCGCCAGAGGCACGCCCTCGCTCCTTCTCCTGTCGGTAAAAGCAGTTCCGCCGGACTTAGACTAAGCCACCCGTGCAGGCCAGAAGTTGGACTTGGTTGTCAGAGGCTATTTGAGACGCATGCCGTATAGGAGCATTTTATAGGTCATGGGAGTTCGTCCCCCATTACCACTCTCTGGCTATGACAACCCCTTGGAACCTCCCCAGGACTATATACAACTGAAAACTCACACCCCAGAAGTGACTCGAACCCATACTGCCAGGAGCAACGCAACTGGTATGTACAGGGACGCCTTAATCCGCTTGACCATCACGACCGGACATAAGGAAGTGATAGCCGAAGCTATTCGAACCACTTCCCCGCCGGCACTCGGATGGTAATCTTGGGCATAGCATTTTATCAAATCACCTCATTCTAGTCCGTATATAGTCCTGGGGACCATTCAGGCTTGTTTGCATTTGTGTTCCTCACGTGTGCTCCAAAGAATGAGGTGATTTGATAAAATGCTATGCCCAAGATTACCATCCGAGTGCCGGCGGGGAAGTGGTTCAAATAGCTTCGGCTATCACTTCCTTATGTCCGGTCGTGATGGTCAAGCGGATTAAGGCGTCCCTGTACATACCAGTTGCGTTGCTCCTGGCAGTATGGGTTCGAGTCACTTCTGGGGTGTGAGTTTTCAGTTGTATATAGTCCTGGGGACCATTCAGGCTTGTTTGCATTTGTGTTCCTCACGTGTGCCCCAAAGAATGAGGTGATTTGATAAAATGCTATGCCCAAGATTACCATCCGAGTGCCGGCGGGGAAGTGGTTCAAATAGCTTCGGCTATCACTTCCTTATGTCCGGTCGTGATGGTCAAGCGGATTAAGGCGTCCCTGTACATACCAGTTGCGTTGCTCCTGGCAGTATGGGGTTCGAGTCACTTCTGGGGTGTGAGTTTTCAGTTCTATATAGTCCTGGGGACCATTCAAGCTTGTTTGCATTTGTGTTCCTCACGTGTGCCCCAAAGAATGAGGTGATTTGATAAAATGCTATGCCCAAGATTACCATCCGAGTGCCGGCGGGGAAGTGGTTCAAATAGCTTCGGCTATCACTTCCTTATGTCCGGTCGTGATGGTCAAGCGGATTAAGGCGTCCCTGTACATACCAGTTGCGTTGCTCCTGGCAGTATGGGTTCGAGTCACTTCTGGGGTGTGAGTTTTCAGTTGTATATAGTCCTGGGGACCATTCAGGCTTGTTTGCATTTGTGTTCCTCACGTGTGCCCCAAAGAATGAGGTGATTTGATAAAATGCTATGCCCAAGATTACCATCCGAGTGCCGGCGGGGAAGTGGTTCAAATAGCTTCGGCTATCACTTCCTTATGTCCGGTCGTGATGGTCAAGCGGATTAAGGCGTCCCTGTACATACCAGTTGCGTTGCTCCTGGCAGTATGGGTTCGAGTCACTTCTGGGGTGTGAGTTTTCAGTTATATATATATATATATATATATATATATATATACATATATATATATATATATATATATATATATATATATATATATATATATATATATATATATATATATATATACATATATATATATATATATATATATATATATATATATATATATATATATATATATATATATATATATATATATATATATATATATGTATATATATGTCGTACCTAATAGCCAGAACGCACTTCTCAGCCTACTACGCAAGGCCCAATTTGCCTAATAAGCCAAGTTTTCATGAATTAATTGTTTTTCGACTACCTAACCTACCTAACCTAACCTAACTTTTTCGGCTACCTAACCTAACCTAACCTATAAAGATTGATTAGGTTAGGTTAGGTAGGGTTGGTTAGGTTCGGTCATATATCTACATTAATTTTAAATCCAATAAAAAAAATTGACCTCATACATAATGAAATGGGTAGCTTTATCATTTCGTAAGAAAAAAATTAAAGAAAATATATTAATTCAGGAAAACTTGGCTTATTAGGCAAATCGGGCCTTGTATAGTAGGCCGAGAAGTGCATTCTGGCTACTAGGTACGACATATACATATATATACATATATATATATATATATATATATATATATATATATATATATATATATATATATATATATATATGTATATATATATATATATATATATATATATATATATATATATATATACATATATATATATATATATATATATATGTATATATATGTATATATATATATATATATATATATATATATATATATATATATATATATATATATATACATATATATACATATATATATATATATATATATATATATATATATATATATATATATATATATATATATATATATATATATATATATTATTAAATATGACCGATAAAGTAAGATTAATAATTCTAACACGAATTTTCTCAATCTTTCATACATTACGCTTCACTGTTGGAGGTAAATCAAAAATCACTTCTCCAAAATTCATTTTTTTATTTCTAGTCTGACGCGACACGGGCGCGTTTCGTAAAACTTATTACATTTTCAAAGACTTCACAAATACACAACTGATTAGAACTTACGTCTCTCTGATATTATATCTACATTTGAGTGAGGTGGGAAGGATGATGTGGCATTATCAACACAAGACAGAACAGGAGGGGATATTAATAGGGTATTAAAAGTATCAACACAAGACAGAACACGAAACAATGGGTATTGAATAGAAGTGTTTGTAGAAAGCCTATTGGTCCATATTTCTTGATGCTTCTATATTGGGGCGGAGTCTTGAGGTGGGTAGAATATAGTTGTGCATTAATTGGCTGTTGATTGCTGGTGTTGACTTCTTGATGTGTAGTGCCTCGCAAACGTCAAGCCGCCTGCTATCGCTGTATCTATCGATGATTTCTGTGTTGTTTACTAGGATTTCTCTGGCGATGGTTTGGTTTGAGGTCATAACCAAACCATCGCCAGAGAAATCCTAGTAAACAACACAGAAATCATCGATAGATACAGCGATAGCAGGCGGCTTGACGTTTGCGAGGCACTACACATCAAGAAGTCAACACCAGCAATCAACAGCCAATTAATGCACAACTATATTCTACCCACCTCAAGACTCCGCCCCAATATAGAAGCATCAAGAAATATGGACCAATAGGCTTTCTACAAACACTTCTATTCAATACCCATTGTTTCGTGTTCTGTCTTGTGTTGATACTTTTAATACCCTATTAATATCCCCTCCTGTTCTGTCTTGTGTTGATAATGCCACATCATCCTTCCCACCTCACTCAAATGTAGATATAATATCAGAGAGACGTAAGTTCTAATCAGTTGTGTATTTGTGAAGTCTTTGAAAATGTAATAAGTTTTACGAAACGCGCCCGTGTCGCGTCAGACTAGAAATAAAAAAATGAATTTTGGAGAAGTGATTTTTGATTTACCTCCAACAGTGAAGCGTAATGTACGAAAGATTGAGAAAATTCGTGTTAGAATTATTAATCTTACTTTTTCGGTCATATTTAATAATATATGTCTACAGGAAAGACTGCTACCAAAATATACTAATATATATATATATATATATATATATATATATATATATATATATATACATATATATATATATATATATATGTATATTTTGGTAGCAGTCTTTCCTGTAGACATATATTATTAAATATGACCGAAAAAGTAAGATTAATAATTCTAACACGAATTTTCTCAATCTTTCGTACATTTCTTTTCACTGTTGGAAGTAAATAAAAAATCAATTCTCCAAAATTCAATTTTATTTCTAGTCTGACGCGACACGAGCGCGTTTCGTAAAACTTATTACATTTTCAAAGACTTTAGTTCACAAATACACAACTGAATAGAACTTACGCATCTCCGATTTTATATCTACATTTGAGTGAGGTGGAAGGGGTGATGTGGCATTAACACAAGACAGAACAAAATGTGGCATTAATAGGGTATTAATTTCATCAACACAAGACAGAACAAGAGTATTAATAGGGTATTAATTTCATCAACACAAGACAGAACAAGAGTATTAATAGGGTATTAATTTCATCAACACAAGACAGAACACGAAACAATGGATATTGAATAGAAGTGTTTGTAGAAAGCCTACTGGTCCATATTTCTTGATGCTTCTATATTGGAGCAGAGTCTTGAGGTGGGTAGAATATAGTTGTGCAATAATTGGCTGTTGATTGCTGGTGTTGACTTCTTGATGTGTAGTGCCTCGCAAACGTCAAGCCGCCTGCTATCGCTGTATCTATCGATGATTTCTGTGTTGTTTACTAGGATTTCTCTGGCGATGGTTTGGTTGTGGGAAGAGATTATATGTTCCTTAATGGAGCCCTGTTGCTTATGCATCGTTAAACGCCTAGAAAGAGATGTTGTTGTCTTGCCTATATACTGGGTTTTTTGAAGCTTACAGTCCCCAAGAGGGCATTTGAAGGCATAGACGACGTTAGTCTCTTTTAAAGCGTTCTGTTTTGTGTCTGGAGAGTTTCTCATGAGTAGGCTGGCCGTTTTTCTGGTTTTATAGTAAATCGTCAGTTGTATCCTCTGGTTTTTGTCTGTAGGGATAACGTTTCTATTAACAATATCTTTCAGGACCCTTTCCTCCGTTTTATGAGCTGTGGAAAAGAAGTTCCTGTAAAATAGTCTAATAGGGGGTATAGGTGTTGTGTTAGTTGTCTCTTCAGAGGTTGCATGGCTTTTCACTTTCCTTCTTATGATGTCTTCCACGAAACCATTGGAGAAGCCGTTATTGACTAGGACCTGCTTTACCCTACAGAGTTCTTCGTCGACTTGCTTCCATTCTGAGCTGTGGCTGAGAGCACGGTCGACATATGCGTTAACAACACTCCTCTTGTACCTGTCTGGGCAGTCGCTGTTGGCATTTAGGCACATTCCTATGTTTGTTTCCTTAGTGTAGACTGCAGTGTGGAAACCTCCGCCCTTTTCTATGACTGTTACATCTAGAAAGGGCAGCTTCCCATCCTTTTCCATCTCGTAAGTGAAACGCAGCACGGAACTCTGCTCAAATGCCTCCTTCAGCTCCTGCAGATGTCTGACATCAGGTACCTGTGTAAAAATGTCGTCAACATACCTGCAGTATATGGCCGGTTTCAAGTTCATGTCGACTAAGACTTTTTGCTCGATGGTACCCATGTAGAAGTTTGCAAACAGGACACCTAGGGGAGAACCCATGGCGACCCCATCTACTTGCTTATACATGTGCCCATCCGGGCTCAAGAAGGGTGCCTCTTTAGTACAAGCTTGGAGTAGTTTCCTCAGAATATTTTCTGGTATGTCAAGAGGAGTACAGGCTGGATCACGATACACTCTGTCGGCTATCATTCCGATTGTCTCGTCCACAGGTACGTTGGTAAACAGCGATTCTACGTCCAACGAGGCTCTTATCCCTGTGGCCCGTGTGCCCCGCAGTAAGTCAACAAATTCCTTTGGAGACTTCAGCTTGAAGGCGCAAGGAACATAAGGAGTCAGCAGGCCGTTGAGTCGCTTCGCCAGTCTGTACGTGGGTGTGGGTATCTGGCTAATGATTGGCCGAAGTGGGTTTCCAGGCTTGTGTCTTGACATTTCCATACGCATATCCAGGTTTATATTCTCCAATGATCTTTGGCAGGTGGAGTCCGGATTTCTTGGCGTTCACAGTTTCGATCAGTTTGTTGACCTTTGCTTTTAATTCGGCTGTAGTGTCCTTCGTTACCCTTTGGAACTTAGTTTGGTCAGAGAGTATGATGTTCATTTTCGCCAGATATTCGTCTTTTTTAAGAATGATATATATTGGCAACTTGTCACCTCTCCTGACAACTATCTCCTTGTTCTCACGAAGGCTTTTAGCTGCCGCTTTAAGCTCGGGGGACAGTATGGTGCTTCTGTAATTGCCTCGATTCTTTCCTCCTTCTGCAATAAGTTCTGCTTGTAAGGTATCTTTGGTAGTGACCTTCTTTTGTGTCTCGAGGTCGAATATGTCGTCCAACAGAATTTCCAACTCTACTTTCCGGGCCATCTCACTCGGTCTGGACATAACATGACAGTTTATGCCCAGATTTAGGAGAGTGACTTGGTCCTCAGTGAGGTTAATTCCTGCAAGGTTCAGGAAGCCATCTCTTGGTCGTGGAATTGCCATAGGTCCTCCATATAATGTTGTTAGTTTCTTGATAATCCTTGTTTCAGTGCTGAGGTGATGTTGGTCTGTGAGGATGTCGAGGTGTTGTTCAATGCGGGTACGGATACTATCGTCGATGTTGCTATTTCTCCACTCGTTTGTAGCATGAAGTAGTTGCGTTTTGTTGTCTTTGATTTCATTCTCTGCCTTCTATATCTGATCACGAATCAGATCCTGGCGATATTTTATCGTGAAGGCTTGATTCCTTGCTGCTGGGTCGTGCGCTTTAATATTAGTATATTTTGGTAGCAGTCTTTCCTGTAGACATATATTATTAAATATGACCGAAAAAGTAAGATTAATAATTCTAACACGAATTTTCTCAATCTTTCGTACATTTCTTTTCACTGTTGGAAGTAAATCAAAAATCAATTCTCCAAAATTCATTTTTATTTCTAGTCTGACGCGACACGAGCGCGTTTCGTAAAACTTATTACATTTTCAAAGACTTTAGTTCACAAATACACAACTGAATAGAACTTACGCATCTCCGATTTTATATCTACATTTGAGTGAGGTGGAAGGGGTGATGTGGCATTAACACAAGACAGAACAATATGTGGCATTAATAGGGTATTAATTTCATCAACACAAGACAGAACAAGAGTATTAATAGAGTATTAATTTCATCAACACAAGACAGAACAAGAGTATTAATAGGGCATTAATTTCATCAACACAAGACAGAACACGAAACAATGGATATTGAATAGAAGTGTTTGTAGAAAGCCTACTGGTCCATATTTCTTGATGCTTCTATATTGGAGCGGAGTCTTGAGGTGGATAGAATATAGTTGTGCAATAATTGGCTGTTGATTGCTGGTGTTGACTTCTTGATGTGTAGTGCCTCGCAAACGTCAAGCCGCCTGCTATCGCTGTATCTATCGATGATTTCTGTGTTGTTTACTAGGATTTCTCTGGCGATGGTTTGGTTGTGGGAAGAGATTATATGTTCCTTAATGGAGCCCTGTTGCTTATGCATCGTTAAACGCCTAGAAAGAGATGTTGTTGTCTTGCCTATATACTGGGTTTTTTGGAGCTTACAGTCCCCAAGAGGGCATTTGAAGGCATAGACGACGTTAGTCTCTTTTAAAGCGTTCTGTTTTGTGTCTGGAGAGTTTCTCATGAGTAGGCTGGCCGTTTTTCTGGTTTTATAGTAAATCGTCAGTTGTATCCTCTGGTTTTTGTCTGTAGGGATAACGTTTCTATTAACAATATCTTTCAGGACCCTTTCCTCCTATTAGACTATTTTACAGGAACTTCTTTTCCACAGCTCATAAAACGGAGGAAAGGGTCCTGAAAGATATTGTTAATAGAAACGTTTATGTACAGACTCCCACCACTAGGGTCTGGCAGCCATAATCGGAATTTAAAGTTACCTGTTGTAGGGGCATCCTCACTGGGCCTCCCACAGTGGTCACACTTGCCACCCCCACACTGGTACTTTCGTAACCCTCGGGGAACAGGGTTTCACTCATCAGGGTGAAATCAGCCCCGGTGTCTCTTAGCATCTTCACGGGGATGGGGTCTGCGACCCCCATCCTTACGGTTCCTTGACACATGAATGGGTGAACTTTCTTCTCCCCATTCAGCACGGGTTCATCCCGCACTCCCTCGGCCCTCTGGTCCTCGAACATCACTAAAGCAACGTGTCCCCGCTGCTTAAAGCGTCTGCATTCCCGCGCGACGTGTCCGATTTTCCCGCAGTTGTAGCAGCGGACCCTTGGCGGAGACCATCCGCCACCGCTCGCCTTAGCACTGCCTTCAGAGGCCGTCGCTCCCTGTGTCCTTCTCGCACCACTTGTCGTTTCCTTCGTTGCAGTAACAGTTCCCGAACTGTCAGCTTGGTTCTCCTCTATCGGCTCTACAGCACCTTTTGTTCCTCTGTCGTCCCATCTCGAGCGGTGGGACTTGGGAGAACTCGCTTCTGTCCTCCATCCATCCGTCCTCCTATAATTCCTACTGCTTCCGGAGAACACGGGTGATCGGTGCTGTCCCTCTCGGCTTGGGCGTAGTGCTTCCTCTAACATGTCGGCTCGGTCGGCTGCGGCCCTCAGGTTCTTTATGTCCGCCTCCTTTATCCTCATCCTGATCTCAGGAGAGAGCACGGACATAAACTTTTCCATGGCCATTAGTTCCTTGACCTCTTCGACCGACCTCGCTTCTTCAGAGTCCAGCCACTTAAGGAGCTTTCTTTTTATGTGCCTCGCCGTCTCCGCATACGATTTTCCTGGCGACCGGGTACATTCTCTAAACCTCTTCCGGTAACACTCCGGCGTGAGCTTGAAGGAACGGAGCACAGCTCGTTTTACCACATCGTAGTTGGTGCATTCTTGGAAGTCGAGCATAGTGAAGGCTTCGAGAGCTTCTCCTGTGAGCCTCCCTTGAACCAGCTCCGCCCACTCCGCCCTCGGCCACCTCTTCATAGCAGCAACTCTCTCAAAGTGATCGAAGAAACTTTCGGCTTCACTAGGCACAAAGACCGGCAGGTCTCGTTCCCTCACTCGTCGGTCTTCCTGTGGCGGCGGAGCAGGTACACCTAGTCCTAGCTCAGCTCGCTTCAGCTCCACCTTCTGGTTGGCTTCTATTTCCAATTGTCTCAGCCTAACCTCTCGCTTGTGTTCTTCCCTGCGTAGCTGTGCTTCTAGCTCCTCACGCCTCAGCTGCGCTTCTGCTTCTCGCTTTTCTCTGCGCTGCTGTGCCTCTCGCTCTTCATTGCACTGCTGTGCTTCTCGCTCTTCTTGGCGCTGCTGCGCTTCTGCTTCTCGCTCTTCTCTGCGCTGCTGTGCTTCTGCTTCTCGCTCTTCTCTGCGCTGCTGTGCTTCTCGCTCTTCTTTGCGCTGTTGTGCTTCTGCTTCTCGCTCTTCTCTGCGCTGCTGTGCTTCTCGCTCTTCACGCTTCAACTGTACTTCCAGCTGCAACTTCATTATTTCCAGCTTAATGCTGTGCCTGCTGCCGCTGGATCCCCTGCTGCTTCCACCAATGCTCAGGTGTTCACCCACGCTGGCAGGTGTTTGGGGCCGTTCTTCCCCCAAAGCTTCCTCTCGAGCCCTGAGCTGAGCCATTATCTCTAGTCTTCTTTCACCAACTCTGGCAGATTTCAGCTTTATTCCAAAATGATCCGCTATAGCCTGTAACTGTGCTTTGGTGCACTCTTCCAGCACCTGTTCATCTCTAGAGTTAATAAACCTCGTCACTTTATCATCCTCCATCTTGTGCTACGAGTGATAACCTGCACCTGATCTCTAACACCACTGCCAAGTACCACCACTGCAACCTTTACTTCGATCGTATCCTGGCGAGGTCGCCAATGTTGGGGTTTCTACTACTCTATTCTTACTCTGGGGTGAGCAATAGTTATGCTCAAAGTCACTCACCGTAGCCCTGCGGGTCTTCACTCGATCCTCACGGCGCCACTGCACGCCAGGAGAGTCTCCCAGTCAATCTCAACGGCCTCTGATTGAGAAGGAGTGGGAACACGACTCGTTCACTTGACTGTCATGTGCCCTCCCCAACAATCGGGCTCTACGGTTAACCACAAGGTCGCCAACTGGTGTTTTAGGTGGCCAGTAACACCTCAGTGGACTGGTGGAATTAGTGGTAGCCTTGGCAAGGTCACACTCAATAAATCAGGAATCAGGCAGGTACTTACTGTTATCACTCTATGCTTTCAGTATAATATAGCCACAAGATCAATGGAGGAGATGATAAAAACACAAAGGTAATTTTGTATTTTACTTAAAATGTATGAAAGATGTCACAAGGCCAAACAATAATAAATAAATCAACTGATCCCGGCAGCGGCCGGTAGTTCCCACGAATAGTATGCACTCACCAAGTGGCAACACCTCCCCTCCTCATCAAGTGTCAAGAACAGCTGATCGCCTGGCCCCCCGCGCGAAAGCTTATTGCTTGTTTTCTAGATTCACGCGCACTGTTTCTTTAAGTTCTCCAATCTTACTAGAAACTCGCACACTCGATATTTGGCACAATAGCACGTATTACTTAGATACACTATACTCGGGCTCAAACAGTCGTTTCTACAATCAATGCTACAATATCTCACTGTAATGGTTTTACATTGCCCTTCATTCAACGATATATTATGAAATATTAACACTGGAGTATTCAGTACTTTCTCTCGTGGGCGATAACGCAATAATTCACTGTACTCACAAATGATTAGTCACTGCATGAACATAAGACATATATATAGTGTATACCAATCAAACATCAATACATGGAAAATAAATAGTTTCTGGGCACGTAGCCTAACCTCCAAATACTGGCATAATATTATATATAATTTATCACTATATGTTCACATCAAAATCTCTAGAAAGATATACACAACACAGTAAATTTATCACTCGTTCCTGGTGCCTGTACACACCAATAATCAACATAAGTATTATAAGTACTCTTGATAGTACTACACGGCAAACTGGTGCCTTACTGTGACACGGGTGAGACTTGCTCACGACATATAAAATCCTCAGGCTAGATAATATAGCCGAATAACATAGCTAACTAAAGGGGAATGGGGAGGGAAACTAGAAGCACCTACTTCGACCTATCCTTCGATGAGAGTCGAGATGTAGCTCCTGGTCCTCATGTTGGGAACGCCCCCACACGACACGTCATCGTGTCCTACCAGAGCCTCTCGTCGTCCCACCGTTTAGCGCGTCGTCTCCGTGCCTTCTTCCTCTGCAGGTCCGTCCTCCTTCTTGACTTCTTGAAGGGTTGGAGTCGGTCTCCTGGCCGTCGTCTTCTCCCAGCAACGGCTGCCGCCTACGTCTCAGCTACAGTCGTCCGGATTCCCAAATAGTCCTCTCCTTCCTCAGCTACCCAGTGGCTCTGTCAGCCACTACGCTGTCACGAACTGGTGAACTGCCACAGACGTCACATACGTCACTGCACGGCTTCACTGCTTCTTGCACAGTAAATGACTGGAGCACTTGTTGCTCAAATAACCGTCGATTCCCTCTCTGGTTCAACACATGAACTAGGGAAGACTTCACAGAGTACTGGCAGACTTCAGGTGACGCGTAAATCCACGGGAGCGGGAAACGACTGTCAAACTGACAGGACCAATCGTCGCACGTCCGACCTCTTTGACGTGTCGTGTCTGACTGATGATGCCAGCGCGGCGCGCAGCCTGGACCCCCTTCCTTCGTGACGTCACTTTCGCCACGGGAAGTTCTCATTGGCTCCCGGTGCCACATTGCTGTCGGTGACCAATCCGGTGCCACTGACGTCACACGGTTTTGGCGGGAAATCAGGAAGGCCAGCGCCATCTTGGCTTCCTAAAGGGCCTATACCACAGGCCAAAATATTACTATTTCACAAATTTCTCGGCACTCCGAGAACACTCCACTCTCTCACATATATCAAATTGAAGCCTACTACGTAGAGAATGCTTGGGAAAAGTGGACATGACTCTTACTGCAGGCGTGGGAGAAATATAAGGGGGGGGAACACCGTCACATACCCCTCCCCTTAAAATAAGAGTCATGTCTGGTTAGTGTATGCGGGATAGGGCATCCGCTACTACGTTGTCCTTCCCCTTGATGTGTTTGATTTTGATCCTTGTCAGACTCTCAGTGCTGGTGAGACTGGTGCCGTCCGCCCTGGACCACTTTCTTTCCTCCTCCGGGAATTCTCGGTCCCCCTGTACACACAGAACCGTCTTCCGCTGGGTTTCTCGGATCATCGTTCCTTCCTGCCTGGCGGCTCCCCCTTCCACAGTGAAGAAAGGTTTTAGGCGGACGACGTGACTCACCCGTTTCTTTCGGAGTCAGTCAATATATATATATATATATATATATATATATATATATATATATATATATATATATATATATATATATATATATATATATATATATATGTGTATATCACGAAAATAAACACGTGATTAAGAATGTGACAATGTCAGACCACAGAGGAAAAATGAAACAAGAATTTCCTTAAGTACTTTCGTATATTAAATACATCTTCAGAAGGTTAATGACCTTCTGAAGATGTATTTAATATACGAAAGTACTTAAGGAAATTCCTGTTTCATTTTTCCTCCGTGGTCTGACATTGTCATATATATATATATATATATATATATATATATATATATATATATATATATATATATATATATATATATATATATAATTATACCAGTATAATCTAATAATATATACTGGTCTAATAAAATAATTAGACCAGTTAATACTCTCACTCGTTGTGTTAGGATATGTTAGCTTGATAAAACTGACTGTTCATTGTTGAGAAATGTGTTAACAAACAATATATCTGACTTTATCAAGACTGTAGCTTGCTTAGCAAAAGAAACTTTTTTTAAATTTGGGTTCAGTTTAACTACCGCTCAATGGATGAGTAATTGGGGCATAATAAAGGAACTAAGCTGATAAAATGAAAGATGGGAAAACAACATTAGAGAGATAAACTCGAGAGACGTTTTCATGTTAACCCGAAAATTATTTGAGGAGCAAGACGGACTGTGGGTCAGGCAATTGGTCTTCATGCTATCGTGATGGGGGATCAGCCATTACACGTGTTAATGACTCTTGTATAGTTGTGTAGTTAAGGACAACAGGGTAAAGGGGTAATGGGCATTGTGGTTGATTGTTCTACTTGGGAATCCTCCACTGTTTTATATCGTATGTATGTATGTATGTATGTATGTATGTATGTATGTATGTATGTATGTATGTATGTATGTATGTACTAACGTAGTTGTGGTTGCGGGAGTTGAACTTTGGCTCTTTGGTCCCGCCTCTCAACCGTTAATCAACTGATGTACAGATTCCTGAGCCTACTGGGCTCTGTCATATCTACATTTGAAACTGTGCATGTAGTCAGCCTCCACCACATTACTGCCTAATGCATTCCATTTATTAACTACTCTGACACTGAAAAAGTTCTTTCTATAATCTCTCTGTGGCTCATTTGGGTACTCAGCTTTCACCTATGTCCCCTTGTTCGTGTACCACATTTGTTAAATAAATGTATGTATGTAGGTATGTACGTATGTATGTATGTATGTATGTATGTATGTATGTATGTATGTATGTATGTATGTATGTATGTATGTATGTATGTAAGGAGAGAGAGAGAGAGAGAGAGAGAGAGAGAGAGAGAGAGAGAGAGAGAGAGAGAGAGAGAGAGAGAGAGAGAGAGAGAGAGAGAGAGAGAGAGAGAGAGAAAGAGAAGGAGAGAGAGAGAAAGAGATGAAGACCGAGACAGAGAAATAGATATAGACAGAGTCAGGGAGAGAATGTTAGACACAGAGACGGATAGATAAGGATATGTAAAGTCAGTGAGATAATGACAGAGATAGAGCGAGGAAAGAGACAGAGAGATAGGCTGACACAGAGAATGGCAGAAATGAGGAGAGGCAGAGACAGAGGGGGACAGGGACAGGAGCAAAGGGACAGGGACAGACGGACAGGGCCAGAGGAGGGACGGGGGAACAGAGGGGGGGCAGTGAGACAGGGAGGGAGACAGAGGGACAGGGGTCAGAGAGGGGGACCGGGGGACAGAGGGAGGAGAGAGGGCAGGAGACCAAGAGAGAGGGGACAGAGGAGAGACAGGGGATAGAAAGAGTGGGCAGGGGGACAGAGGGAGGGACAGGGGCAGACAGAGGACAGGGACAGAGGGACAGGAACAGGGGGACAGAGGGCAGAGATAGGGACAGGGGAACAGAGACAGGGCAAGGGGACAGAGATGGATAGGGGGACTGGAGGAAAGGGAGGGGGGCAGATGAAGGACAGCGGACAGAAAGAGTGGGAAGGGGGACAGAGAGAAGGACAGGGGGACATAGAGGAACAGGGGAACAGGGGGACAGAGAGTGGCAGGGGGACAGAGAGAGAAACAGGAGGACAGAGAGAGACAGGGGGACAGAGAGAGGGACAATGGGATAGAGAGGGACAGAGAGATGGAAAGGGGGGACAGGGGGACAGGGGACAGAGAGGGGGACAGGGGGAAAGGGATCGGGGACAGAGGACAGAAAATGTGGGCAAGGGGACAAAATGAGGGACAGGGGGACAAAGATGGACAGGGGGACAAAGATGGACAGGGGGACAAAGATGGACAGGGGGACAGAAGGGAAGGGGGGAGATGTATGAGGGGGGAATGTTTGCGAGATATGGAGAAGGGGTATTTAGAACGGTAAGTTAGAGAGGGGACAACTAAGGAGCATCATTGAAAAGCAAATGAGCATCAATGCAATATCAGGAGCCACGCACATCTTCAGCCTGCGTTGTTGAGCCATTGTCAATTAAGCGGTGTCCAATAACAGTATCTTCGGTATTTAAGCGATACCTTAAAAAATACTGGAAATATTGAAAGATATTAATCCAGATATTAATCCCCTTGTGCAACGCACACAAGAGGCAACAGCTTCTAGCTCTACAAGCGGCAATATAAAATAGAGAACAGGCGATTGTTTTCACTCATAGTGTAATAAACTCAAGGACTCACCCACCCGCTAAAGCCGTAAATGCCAAGACATTACTTCCGTTTAAAATTAAGCCGGAATAATCCTCAGGTATGTGGAGGATGGGGGAGGCCTTTAATCAACCGCCGACTTCCTGCCCCGTCGACGGGGCCACCAGCCCTCAGTGTGCCCTCAGCCAAATTCATGTGAAACATGTATGTGTGTGTATTAAATATTTTAATTTATTATTTCCAAGATTTAGCTGTTAGCTCTTGGACCCCGCCTTTCTAAGCGTCGGTTGTCTAATGTACCGACTCTCGACCTCTTTTCCTCCATCATATCTAAACAACATATATTTTTATCTACCTTGAGGTTACCTTGAGGTGCTTCCGGGGCTTAGCGTCCCCGCGGCCCGGTCGTCGACCAGGCCTCCTGGTTGTCGGACTAATCAACCAGGCTGTTGGACGCGGCTGCTCGCAGCCTGACGTATGAGTCACAGCCTGGTTGATCAGGTATCTTTTGGAGGTGCTTATCCAGTTCTCTCTTGAACACTGTGAGGGGTCGGCCAGTTATGCCCCTTATGTGTAGTGGAAGCGTGTTGAACAGTCTCGGACCTCTGATTAAAAATTTTTAAAATTTTGCCCCGAGGGGCGAGTTTATTGGGCAGCGCCACTCATCTTGTGAGTGAACATACCGCCATAGCAGAATGTACAACACTCCCCAATAGGAAGAAAACCCGCTGGGTTGTTCATCCTGTCACTTGTACCCAGACATAGCTGGGACTTGCTTAACTGTCTCAAGTGAACAGCTCCTCAAACAAGAAGATTAACATTTATCAACCCTTAAAAGCTTACGTTATCTTGCGGGTGCAAAATGGGGAAATCTTTTAAGAACAGTATCAATATCTGACAAATAGTGTTTTCCTAACTCAAACAATGTGGGGTTTATTATTCTACAGTTATTCCTAATGTCTCTCAGGTGTTCACATTCACGTTGATAGTGGTCAAGGCGGTGTCCATCACTCTCACCACAGATTCTGCAACTTCGCTGATTAACTGTTGTTTCCATTCCAAATCTCCATGGATATTTGTATCCAAGACGGATTCTCGCTATTACAGATTCTCTCCCTCGTCGTCCTCCTCTTCGGCCATACTGATTGGGATTGCCAGCTGCAACCATGTTGTACCATCGTACAGATTCACTGGTTTGTGCTTCTATCCTCCTTTCCTCAGTTACCTTGTCACGGTGATGTTGCCTGATAATACCTCTAATTTGTAGTTGAGTCTTGGGTATGAAGTATTCAATATGGTCTCCTTCAGCGCCTTCAGCAGCCAGCACATCTGCTCGTTCATTCCCACATATTCCAACATGGGAGGGGATCCACAGAAACTTGATGACTCTTCCATGATTGGTAAGTACTCTCACAGCTCTCTTGATTTCAGCGACTATTGCAAGATTTTCTGCCTGATTTTTACTTAGGCTTTGCAGTGCTGCTTTTGAATCGGTGCAAATCACTGCACCATTAGTGTTCCGTTCAAGAAACCTTAACGCCATAACAATGGCAGTTAGCTCTGCTTGCGTTGAAGAGGCATTGTTCTCAATACGTGCTTTGTCTTCATTTCTGCGTAGGAAGGTATTATCCTTGATTACCGTGTATGCTGCACCAGCCCTGCCATTGATAGGATTAGATGACCCGTCAGTGTAGATTTGATCTAGTTCATCTCCGGCTTCTTTATAAATGTCCTCGAGATACTTGTGCCTCATTTCTTGTGGTATCATGTTGGATTTTTTCATTGCCATTTCATTGATGATGATCTTGCATGAGTCATCCTTCCAGGGAGGTAACCTCTCTACAGGCAGGAGCTCACGGGCTTGCTCAAGCAGGTGAAGCTCTTCAAGGTAGCAGACTGCTCTGTGATGCCATTTTTTGCTTCTCCTGTTTCCCCCTGAAAGTAGCACAGAGCTCAGTTTTTTCTTGGCAATATCATTGTAATGGGGATCTCTGGCTATCCTAATTGCAAGCTTAGCATTCAGCTCCTGAATTCTGCTTTTAATACTGGGAAGGGACAACTCCTCTCGTAGATTAGACGTTTTGGCAGTTCTTGGGACTCCAAGAATGATTGTCATGGCTTCATTTTGAATGCTTTCAAGCCTTTTCATATCGCTTTGGGAGTAGGTGCACAGTACTGGTGCGGCATAGTCTATGACGGAGCGCACATAGGCTGTGTACATCATTTTGAGCACGGCAATAGAGGCTCCATGTCCATTCCAGGTCATAGCTTTCAGTGCCCTGAGTCGACTTTTGCATGTTCCTATGAGTTGATTGAGCTCCTCTTTCTTTCCCTTGTTAGAGCCGACAGTGACGCCAAGGTACCGGTAGTGGTCAACCCATTCAAGTGTTACACCATTAATTTGCAGTTCTTCATTTGCTCTCCGCTTGTGATGGGAGTATGCCTTCGTCTTGTTTGTGGAGAGAGTGAAACCGAGCTCAATACATTTCCTTCCGAGGAGTTCAATGGACTGTTCAATTTTTCCCAAGGTGGGAGCTTGTATTAGGACATCATCTGCATATCCCACTTGTTGTGTTCCTTCCGGAAAATCAATATTTGCAATGGCGTTCATAAGTACATTGAATAGTGTAGGGCTTAAGACTCCGCCTTGGGGGGTCCCGAGTTCCATATTCATTGTTCTGGAGACTGCTCCATTGAAGCAAACCTTGGCTTTCCTTCCTGTGAGGTAGTCTTCAACCCATTTCATGAGTCTCCCCTTGACACCCATGCATGCAAGCTCGTCCAGGATCGCAATCCCCTGTGCTTTGTCGAAGGCTCCTTTGATGTCAACAAATACAGAGTACCTAGCCGTGTCATTAGCCAAGTAATTAACTATACAATTTGCTGTGCTCCGTCCTTTAACAAATCCATTGACCCCCTCCCCTAACCTGCCTATTTTGTGCAACAGTCGGTTTAGGATGATCCTTTCAAGCATCTTGCAAGTGCATGACACGAGGCTGATAGGTCTGTAATTACCAGGATCATTAGGCTTCTGTATGGGAATAATTATTGCATGTTTCCATTGTGTGGGCAACACTCCACTTAGGAATGACTTGTTAAACAGGTGGAGTAGTGGATTCCCAGACACTTCACACAGTGCATTGAGTATGTCGTAGGTGACGCCATCTTCACCAGGTGCTGTACTTTTACCCTTTTTCATAGCGCCCCTTACTTCCTGGGCTGTGATTGGTTCCCCATATTCGTCATCACTAGACAGTGCTCTTGTTATCCTAATTCTTCTGTCATCATGTCGCAGGAGCTGTTCCCTGCTGATTTCTGCAGGGAGGGAGGAGGAGGAGGATGCATCACTCCACTTGTGAATTAGTTCCTCAGCCTTACCCTGGGGGTCTTTGTGAGCCGCAGGCCGGGCTCTGCCCCCCTTAGCTATCTGAATTTTTGCCCACACTTGTCTTGCAGATGTTTCCCGTCCAATAGAGCTAGTGAACTCAAGCCATTGTCTTTCCCGCTCTTTAATCTTCTCTTCCCTGGCTACTTGACACACAGTTTTAAACAGCTCTTGGTTACTTTGAGTGGGATGTCTCCGGTACTCTCTACTCATGTCTCGCACATTTGCGTTAAGCATCTTTATGTAATCATTCTCATACCATTTTATTTTCTTCCTCTGATGGTTACTTCGCCCAGGCGTACGGCGCGGAACTCTTAGACAGCTCTCAATTTGGTGGTTAAGGTCATCAACAAATGTGTTAATGTCTTCTGGGATTTGGTATTCCGTGAACCAGTCACTCATCCTGTTTATGAAGTGCGGCCTCATATCTGGTCCGAGTGATAACCTTTTTCTTTTATTTGTCTCTTTCCTTCTCTTGCTCATGTCGACGGTGGTAATCAGTGCCCAATGGTCACTACATAAACTGTGCACAATGTGTGTACTGACATCCGTGTCCTGTGCATTCAGCAGGAGAGCATAATCTAATCTTCCTCCTCTGAGGTGAGTTGGCTGTTCATCACCCAGGACCCTAAGGTTTTCACTTCCCCTGACAAAGAGTGACAGTTTCCGTCCATTGACATTGGGCTGATGACAGTTGGCACCAAAGTGTGGGTGTCTGGCATTCAGGTCACCGACCAGCAGGGTAGGTTCTTCATTAACAAACTCAGGCAGTGCGTCAAGGTCAAGTTTACTCTGTGGCACATATAGGTTGATTATATGTAGGGCATTATTGTTTAAGTAAAGGGTTACTCCCAGTGATTCATACTCATCCCCCATGTGCAGGTCATCAATAATCTGTGCGGGAATGTTGTTATTTACAAAAGTGATGAGACCCCGTTTTCTTTCCCCATGTGGCAGGGAGAACTTGCGATAACCGCTGAACCTTGGGTTGAAGTCATCACCTACCATCGTCTCCTGTAGCACTATGACGTCAGTTTGGTGTTCACGAGCGTATTGTATGATGTCATTAATTCTATTGCGAACGCCATTGCAGTTCCATTGTAGGATAGTGAGACTTTCTTCAGCGTGGTTATCCATTGTGGAGGTGTTGGTCATCAGATGTGCTGTGTGCGGTGTTGTTGATGGTGAGATTGTGTTCACTGGTGGTGTTGTATGTGGTGTTGCACCACCGTCATGTGCTGGTGGTACTGTTTGTATGGGTGCCAGTGGTGTTGTGTACACTAGTGTCGTTGTGTTCACTGGTGGTGCTGTTGTGTTCACTGGTGGTGTTGTTGGTGGTGTTGTGTTCACTGGTGGTGCTGTTGGTGGTGTTGTGTTCACTGGTGGTGTTGTTGGTGGTGTTGTGTTCACTGGTGGTGCTGTTGTGTTCACTGGTGGTGTTGTTGGTGGTGTTGTGTTCACTGGTGGTGCTGTTGGTGGTGTTGTGTTCACTGGTGGTGCTGTTGGTGGTGTTGTGTTCACTGGTGGTGCTGTTGGTGGTGTTGTGTTCACTGGTGGTGCTGTTGGTGGTGTTGTGTTCACTGGTGGTGCTGTTCGTGGTGTTGTGTTCACTGGTGGTGCTGTTGGTGGTGTTGTGTTCACTGGTGGTGCTGTTGGTGGTGTTGTGTTCACTGGTGGTGTTGTGTTCACTGGTGGTGCTGTTGGTGGTGTTGTGTTCACTGGTGCTGTTGTGTTCACTGGTGGTGTTGTGTTCACTGGTGGTGCTGTTGTGTTCACTGGTGGTGCTGTTGGTGGTGTTGTGTTCACTGGTGCTGTTGTGTTCACTGGTGGTGCTGTTGGTGGTGTTGTGTTCACTGGTGGTGCTGTTGTGTTCACTGGTGGTGTTGTGTTCACTGGTGGTGCTGTTGTGTTCACTGGTGGTGCTGTTGGTGGTGTTGTGTTCACTGGTGGTGCTGTTGTGTTCACTGGTGGTGTTGTGTTCACTGGTGGTGCTGTTGGTGGTGTTGTGTTCACTGGTGGTGCTGTTGTGTTCACTGGTGGTGGTGTGTTCACTGGTGCTGTTGTGTTCACTGGTGGTGCTGTTGGTGGTGTTGTGTTCACTGGTGGTGCTGTTGGTGGCGTTGTGTTCACTGGTGGTGTTGTGTTCACTGGTGGTGCAGTTGGTGGTGTTGTGTTCACTGGTGCTGTTGTGTTCACTGGTGGTGTTGTGTTCAATGGTGGTGCTGTTGGTGGTGTTGTGTTCACTGGTGGTGTTGTGTTCACTGGTGGTGGTGTGTTCACTGGTTAATGAACTCGTGAACTCGTTATTAAGCTCGTGTGTTCACTGGTGGTGGTGTGTTCACTGGTGGTGGTGTGTTCACTGGTGGTGGTGTGTTCACTGGTGGTGTTGTGTTCACTGGTGGTGTTGTGTTCACTGGTGGTGGTGTGTTCACTGGTGGTGGTGTGTTCACTGGTGGTGGTGCGTTCACTGGTGGTGGTGTGTTCACTGGTGGTGGTGTGTTCACTGGGTCGCACTGAGTTCACTTGGGTAGCACTGAGTTTGCTGTTATGTGCCGTGGCACGTGTTGCATCCCCATGCACCAAGTTGCAACCTGCTGAACTCGCCTGAGGCAACTTCAGGCCCTGCAGAATGTGAAGTATGTCCTCCTGGGTCTTCTGGATTGTACATAGGGTATTCTCAAGTTTATTTTACTTGCTTATTAGTTCTTGCATGAGTGGGTGATTTTTTATAATGTGGGTAATCATTGCTACCATATCGGGCGGCATTGTTTTATCTGGACCCAATGAGGTGTTGACTGGTGAGTGGGGAGGGGGAGTGGTAGGGTGGGGGGAAGGGAGGGTCGCCTGAGAGGCGGAAGGGCTGGTTGACTGGGAGGCGTTAGGGGGTATGGGTGATGAGGCAGGAATAGGGTTGTTGGGTGGGGTAGGGTTGGGGTTAGTGAGGGAGATAGGGTTGGGGTTAGTGAGTGGGGTTGAGGTAAGTTGGTTTGTGAGAGAAATGGGGTCTGGTTGGGCCTGTGCGGGGTGGTGGTGGGTCACTCCACCACTACCCCCAGGCTGTTGTCTGCCTACTGGAGGCTGGACCCTGGCTTGCTGTGGTACTGTTCACGGAGCCATTCCCGCCCCTGTTCACTGGTCCACCTGCTGTCTGCGTCGGCGTCCTTCTCAAGCCCTGCCAGTCAGGCCTCTTGCTGCAATATCTGTTCCAGGCATGGTGGACAACAACAACAACTACAGACCTATATCTATCCTGCCAAACTTGTCAAAAATTTTTGAAAAACTAATCTATAAGCAGCTTTACTCATATCTAGCCAAACTCAATATACTTAGCCCTTGCCAATATGGCTTCAGACCCAAAAAAAGCACTAACGATGCACTTATTAGTATGCTTAACTCGATTCATACAGCCCTTGATAAAAATGAGTTCCCTGTTGGGTTGTTTGTGGACCTGCGTAAAGCTTTTGACACTGTCAACCACCAAAACCTTCTTCTTAAATTACATCATTATGGAGTCAGAGGACACTCCCTACAATACCTCAAATCCTACCTTACTGACAGGCTCCAATATGTTTCTGTGAATAATACAATTTCTCCCACCCTACCCATCAACATTGGTGTTCCCCAGGGCAGCATACTTGGCCCTCTCCTCTTTCTCATCTACATTAATGACCTTCCAAATGCCTCCCAACACCTCAAACCAATTCTATTTGCTGACGACACAACCTTCATTTACTCCAGTCCTGATCCCCTTGCTCTAAATGCCACAGTAAATACTGAGCTAAATAAAGTCCATCTGTGGCTAACTGCCAACAAACTCACCCTTAACATTGACAAAACCTTTTATATTCTGTTTGGCAATAAATCCTCTAATCAAATAAATCTCAAAATAAACAATACCCAAATTTGTAACAAATTAGATGGCAAATTCCTTGGCATTCTCATTGACCACAAGCTTAATTTCCAGGGACACATTCTAAACATATCAAAAAAAGTTTCAAAAACTGTGGGCATTCTTTCTAAGATCAGATATTATGTACCACGCCCTGCCCTGGTGACTCTCTATTACTCCCTTATCTATCCATATCTCAACTATGGTATTTGTGCTTGGGGCTCTACTACCCAAAATCACTTACGTCCTCTAATTACTCAACACAAAGCTGCTATTAGGACAATATCCAATTCTGGCCCCAGACATCACTCGGTACCCCTACTTAAATCTCTGAATATGTTAGACATTAAGTCACTGCACATTCTCTCATGTGTATTATACATATATAAAACGCTAAACTATAATGCCAATCCTGATCTCAAAAGCTTCATAGAAGGTTGTATCAGAACCCATGAGCATCACACCAGAAATAAATACGTTTTGATATTCCTAGAGTACGACTTAATCAAACTAGAAATGCTCTACAAATCAAGGGGCCCAGAATGTGGAATGACCTTCCCAACCATGTTAAAGACTGTACCTCTCTCAACCAGTTTAAGTTAAAAGCGAAGCTATACCTAATAAATTCCCTGTAACCTACCTTACCCTTCTATTGTCAACCAATGTCTGTTTTTTTCTTTAAAGAGCGCTGTTTGTCGACATAATTGTATTTGTGCTGCTTTTTCATCTATGTTTTCATTTCTTGTTTTCATTCTACTCATTATGCTCAATTAGTATTAAGCTTGTCATTTAAGTTTATCATGCCCGAAACGCTTTGCGTAATAGTGGCTTTAGGCATTGTATGTACTAGCTCTACCTATAAGTCAAACAATCCTTGTAAATATTTATTGTATGTATGTACCTTACCTAAATAAAATTGTATTGTGTATTGTATTGTATAGCAATTGCTTGATTTTTGAGCAGTCCCCCTGGTTCAGTGTTGCGCTCGACCCAAACAATCTCGTTATAGTCCTTGAGATATTCCACGTCAACATGAATGCTATAGTTCTTAATTATAATTTTAGTTTGTCTTGTCTGCTTGTTTGCTTCTAACAATTTGACATTCTTACCTTGATACTCGAGACTGTTCTCTGTGAAGAACTTCAGGGCTCTGTGCCCCTGCACCCGTGCACTAACATTGTCACCTACACACCTGCTGTCTATACGATAATCTTCTCTGTGGGCGCGGGCGGCCTCAATAATCCATCGGTACTTCTCTGATGCTGTCATTACCCCTGCAGGGAAGATTAGGGTGTGCCACTCACTGTCTTCGTCTTGTCGTCGTCGTTGTTGTTGTTGTTGTTGTTGCTGAGGTTGCTGTTGCTGCTCACCCTGTCGCCGTAACTTATCCCGTTTCCTGCTACTTCTACCTCGGACTATTTGGAAACCTTCATCGTCTGTTGTAGAGTCTCCTGTATCAGTACTGTTGGAGGGTCCAGGGCTGGGATCCCGACCGGAGGGCCCGGCCGGGTGTGGACCATCACCCAGGGGCCCCTGGCGGGGATGGGGGTCGTTATAGTTCCCGGGTACACCAGCCATGGTCACTTGTTGTTGTTGTCTCAAAGTCTTACTTCTCGTGTCAACAACCATCTATTTGCTGCGGCTCACTTCATGTGTTGTTGGGTGGTATGTCTTCAACACTGCACTCTGCCCTACGTACACACACATGTACATATAGACACCTACAAGGCACAAGGTTTACACTCACACGTAGCGTAGGGGCACTCTATGGTGTGCCCTGGCAGTCTCTTGTGTAAACACACTAGTCGCGCACACAGACCACGACCTTGGGTAGGGAGGGCACAAAGGCTATTTTTCACGCGCGTGGAGCCCCAGGCTTCAGGTACCGCGAGGCGGCCCAAACTACCTCACAACTCTTCCCTCAGCAGGCCTCGATATTGCCACATTAACAATTGCTGCCTTAATTTCTGGCCAATCCACACGTCTAGGGCCTACCACAGTTGTTAGGAGGGGCGGTGCACACTTAGTGCCTCTGTAGCTGACCTACTTGGCGCACTGAAGACTAGACCTTAGGCCTAGGCCTATGTCAAACAGGAGGATGGATACATCCTGCCTGCTCCTCCTCTAGCTTGAGGACAACTGACCAACTGATGGTCCGACCAACTGATGGTCGGACCTCTGATGTTGATAGAGTTCTCTCTCAGAGTACCAGTTGCACCTCTGTTTTTCAACGGGGGTATTCTGCACATCCGTATTCTGCACGAATATTCATATTCTAACACATACACACATCCCCAAGATGCAGCCTTTAGCAGCTTCCTGACTTTCAGGTTCCTATTTACTGCAAGGTGAATAGAGGCATTAGTGTGTGTATCTTTGTGTCTGTTTACTCACCTAGTTGTACTCACCTAGTTGTGCTTGCGGGGGTTGAGCTCTGGCTCTTTGGTCCCGCCTCTCAACCGGCAATCAACAGGTGTACAGGTTCCTGAGCCTATTGGGCTCTATCATATCTACACTTGAAAGAGTGTAAGGAATCAGCCTCCACCACATTACTTCCTAATGCATTCCATTTCTTAACCCCTCTGACACTAAAAAAGTTCTTTCTAATATCTCTGTGGCTCATTTGGGCACTCAGTTTCCACCTGTGTTCCCTAGTGCGTGTGCCCCTTGTGTTAAATAGCCTGTCTTTATCAACCCTGTCGATTCCCTTGAGAATCTTAAATGTGGTGATCATGTCCCCCCCTAACTCTTCTGTCTTCCAACGAAGTGAGGTTCAATTCCCATAGTCTCTCCTCGTAGCTCATACCTCTCAGCTCGGGTACTAGTCTGGTGGCAAACCTTTGAACCTTTTCCAGTTTAGTCTTATGATTGACTAGATATGGACTCCATGCTGCAGCCGCATACTCCAGGATTGGTCTGACATATGTGGTATATAATGTTCTGAAAGATTCCTTACACAAGTTTCTAAAGGCCGTTCTTATGTTAGCCAACCTGGCAAATGCTGCTGATGTTATCCTCTTGATATGAGCCTCAGGGGACAGGTCTGGCGTGATATCAACCCCCAGGTCTTTCTCTCTCTCTGACTCTTGAAGTATTTCATCTCCCAAGTGATACCTTGTATCTGGTCTCCTGCTTCCTACCCCTATCTTCATTACATTACATTTGCTTGGGGTTAAACTCTAACAGCCATTTGTTCGACCATTCCTGCAGCTTGTCCAGGTCTTCTTGAAGCCTCAAGCTGTCCTCTTCTGTCTTAATCCTTCTCATAATTTTGGCGTCGTCAGCAAACATTGAGAGGAATGAGTCTATACCCTCTGGGAGATCATTTACGTATATCAGAAACAGGATAGGTCCAAGTACAGAGCCCTGTGGGACTCCACTGGTGACTTCACGCCATTCTGAGGTCTCACCCCCTCACTGTAACTCTCTGCTTCCTATTGCTTAGGTACTCCCTTATCCACTGGAGCGCCCTACCAGTTACTCCTGCCTGTTTCTCCAGCTTATGCATCAACCTTTTAATGGGGTACTGTGTGTGTGTGTACGTGTGTGTGTTTGTGTGTATACTCACCTAGTTGTGGTTGCGGGGGTTGAGCTCTGGCTCTTTGGTCCCACCTCTCACCTACGAGGGGCCTCGTAGCCTGGTGGATAGCGCGCAGGACTCGTAATTCTGTGGCGCGGGTTCGATTCCCGCACGAGGCAGAAACAAATGGGCAAAGTTTCTTTCACCCTGAATGCCCCTGTTACCTAGCAGTAAATAGGTACCTGGGAGTTGGTCAGCTGTCACGGGCTGCTTCCTGGGGGTGGAGGCCTGGTCGAGGACCGGGCCGCGGGGACACTAAAGCCCCGAAATCATCTCAAGATAACCTCATCTCAAGATAACCTCAACTGGCAATCAACTGATGTACAGATTCCTGAGCCTACTGCGCTCTATCATATCTGCATTTGAAACTGTGTATGGAGTCAGCCTCCACCACATCACTGCCTAATGCATTCCATCTATTAACTACTCTGACACTGAAAAAGTTCTTTCTAACATCCCAGTGGCTCATTTGGGTACTAAGTTTCCACCTATGTCCCCTTGTTCGCCTACCACCTGTGTTAAACAGTATCTTTATGTACCCTATCAATTGCTCTGAGAATTTTGTAGGTAGTGATCATGTCTCCCCTTACTCTTCTGTTTTCCAGTGTCATGAGGTGCATTTCTCGCAGCCTGTCCTCGTAACTCATGCCTCTTAGTCCTGCGGCTAGCCTATTGGCATACCACTAAACTTTTTCAAGCTTCGTCCTGTGCTTGACAAGGTGTGTGTGTGTGTGTGTACGTGTATAACACACACGTACTTATGTGGTACGTATGTACTACATAATTGTAAGGCGTTTGCTGAATTAGAAAAGTCGGCTAGCAGTCCACCCTTAACGACACAATTAACTCATTACATAAAAAGTACGTGGCTGTGCAACAGTGTGTGGGAATTGGGGAACTGGTGTGCATTCAGACGACTGGTGAGGACCAACAATGACGTAGAAGGATGGCACTAGCGTCTGAATCAAGGGGCAGTGAGGGACAACTTGGCTTTATATATTTTAATCCCCTTACTGTACCGTGAGGCGTCCCTGGTAACCTTGCAATACCAACTGGTTTCTGATCAAAAGCTAAAGTCCAGTCGCCGCAAGGGCAATAAAGAGAAACAGGAACATTTGTGGAAGCTTTGGGACCGTTACGAGGAAAAACAGATAAGCACCTCACAGTTCCTCAAGGAATGTTCGCGTTTTATCCCAGGAAGTGCCTGAACTAGAATTAGAAAACAGCAGTCTGTTTACTGGTTGTTATTTAACTAAAGTTAGTTGTAAATGATAATGTAAAAATAGCCACTGAGAACTGATGAGTTGGCCAAGACTTTTGCTCGTAAAGAGGGAATTGATTACCAACTTGGACTGCCTTTGAGCAGCCTGATGGCAGCAATATTCCAGGAACATCAACTAAATTTCGGAGACTTGAGGCAAGGTGAAATTCACACCAGTTACTCCATCTATCATCATTCTATTATGCAGGAAGAACCGCACGTCTATGGGTCATCCAATAATGTTAGCAGACTTCTAGATGTTACCACTGCTAGGCTTAGGCTCGGCTACAAGTACCTCTGGGAGTTTGTAACATCTGCTGATGTAGATTTGACTAAATGTAAACTCTGTCAGCAGAAGTAAGTAAGTAATTATCAAAAGAAGGCACCAAACCGGGAAGGCTATGTAGCACCATCAAAGACGCAAAATAATCAGAGGGCGCTAAATATCACCAAGGATGCCAATACGAGAACAAAAACGCATAAGGCGAACGATATCAAAAGTATCCGAGTCACCAAGAATTCTATCGAGGGACAGGTGACCGCGAGGGGTGGTCGGAAAGCAAGACATACGCTCGTCCTGGAAGTCAGGACATTCAAGAAGGACATGCACGACCGTAAGAGGGACAATGCAACTAGGACAATAAGGAGCAGGGCGGCGCTCCATCAAGTGACCATGGGTTAAGCGAGTATGGCCAATACGCAACCTCGCCAGAGCTGTTTCCCACCGCCGGTTACGGTGGAAGGAGGACTGCCACGAGGAAACACAACATTTAAGAGTACGTAGCTTGTTACCAGTAACAGACAACCAAGAAGCCTGCCAACGGGTAAGGACTGAGGAATGGATAACTGGGTAAAAGTCGGAATACGGAATGCCCTTACGAGAGATGGGACAAGAGCGGACAGCTTCCTTGGCGGCAGCATCCGCACGCTCATTTAAAGACACACCAATATGGCTGGGAACCCAACAAAACTCAACCGACTTAAATTTACTGTGAACGAGAAACAGCCAATGCTGGATCTCGACAACCACTGGATGAACTGGATTAAAGGACCCGAGAGCCATGAGGGCACTACGAGAGTCAACAACAACTACAAAGGAAGACTGACAACGAGAAAGTAGGAGACGAAGAGCATAGAGAATAGCATAAAGTTCCGCTGTAAAGATGCTAGTCTCCGGAGGCAAGCGACACATATAAGTGTGATCAGGAAAAACAACAGAGTAGCCAACACCGTCCGCTGACTTAGACCCATCGGTGAAGACAGAAACGGAGCGGGAGTGAGAAGAAAAGTGCTCGAGGAAAAGGCGTTTTAGAACCGTAGGAGGGGTAAAAGCTTTAGTGATACGGGTCAAGGATGTACAAAACCGCGGAAGAGGGACCCTCCACGGGGGCAAAGAAGGAACAACACGAGGAGAAACATCAGAAATACGAACGGAAAGAGAATCCTGCAGGCGAGATAACCGGACAGAAAGAGGGAGGTGGTGAAGAGGAACAGGAACCGCAGGAGGGGTAAAAGTTAAAGCACGACAGAGGCGAGAGGAAGGATGTTGCAAGGACCGCGCAAGATAGCGAAGACAGTAGCGATCACGGCGGTCCTGGAGAGACAGGAAGCCAGTGTCAACATACAAGCTAAGGACGGGAGTCGAACGAAAGGCACCAGAACTGAGGCGCAACCCAGTATGGTGCAAAGCATCAAGACGGCGAAGAGTAGGAGAAGCAGACGAGTAAGCAGGGCAACCATAATCGAGCTTAGACAGGACGAGAGAGGAATGTAAAGCAAGGAGAGTGCGCCTATCTGCCCCCCAAGAAGTATGGGACAAGACCCGAAGGAGGGTAAGGGCCTTAGAGCACTCAACACGGAGGTAAGAGATATGGGGAGACCAAGACAAACGAGTGTCAAGGAATAACCCCAAAAGCTTCGCGGAATCTTTGTATTCAAGGGGATGACCATAAAGTGACAAAGAGGGACGAAGAACAACCCGTTTCCGCGTAAATGTCATGGCACAAGTCTTAGAAGTAGAGAACTTGAAGCCATGATCAGTGGCCCAAGACGACACGGCATCAATTGCAAGTTGAAGCCGGCGTTGAAGGAGAGGCGAATCATCACCCTGACAACAAAGGGTAAGATCATCGACATAGAGAGCGGAGAAGACACCAGAAGGAAGAGAGGAAAGAAGACCATTGAGGGCAACCAGAAAAAGAGTAGTGCTCAGAACACTACCCTGGGGCACACCTTCGTATTGCTGAAAAGAGGGAGAGAGAGCGGTACCAAGGCGCACCCGAAAGGAACGACGAGAGAGGAAGCTGCGGAGAAAGAGAGGGAGATGACCACGAAGGCCAAAAGAATGAAGTTGAGATAGGATATGATATCGCCAAGTGGTGTCGTAAGCCTTTTCCAGGTCAAAAAGGACGGCAACAACGGAGGTCTTCGCAGCAAAAGCAGTACGAATATAGACCTCCAAGTTCACCAGGACATCTGTCGTGCTGCGGCACTTGCGGAAACCAAATTGAGAAGGGGAGAGGAGGTGATGGTGTTCCAGGAACCACATCAGACGAACGTTAACCATACGTTCAAAGAGTTTGCAGACACAACTCGTGAGAGCAATAGGGCGAAAGTCCTTAGGGGAAGTACCCAGAGACCCCGGTTTGCGAACAGGGAGGACAACGGCATCGAGCCAGTCCTCAGGGACTGACGACGACTCCCAGATCCGATTATACAGACTCAGTAAATACTGAGACGTGCTCGGAGGGAGATGGCGAAGCATCTCATAATGAATACCATCGGAGCCCGCCGCCGTAGAACCGCAGAGGGCCAGGGCAGAACGAAGTTCAGAGAGAGAGAAGGGATCATTATAGGGAAGCTGAAGATGAGTGCAGAAATCTAAAGGACGAGACTCAAGGACAGGTTTACGAAGAAGGAAAGATTGGGGAAGATGAAGACCAGAGCTAACAGAAGAAAAGTGGGAACCCAGTTCGGAAGCGACCTGCAACGGGTCCGCTACAAGAGTATCATGGAGGTGAAGGACCGGTGAAACATCGGGAACGAACTTACCCGCTATCTTGCGGATACGCTTCCAGATCTGGGCCAGAGGGGTTTCGGACGTAATTGTTGAGACATAAGATGCCCAACATTCACGTTTAGCCGTACGGATGGCCCTACGGGCCACCGCACTCGCTTTCTGAAAGAAAAGAAAAGAATCGGTCGTCTGCCTACGGCGGTGCCTCTTCCAGGCTGCACGCTTACAGCGGACAGCCCGAGCACAGTCCGCATTCCACCAGGGAACGCACTTCCGTGGACCCCGAGAGGAAGAGCGAGGAATAGAGCGGAGGGCAGCGTTGAAGACAGTGTCATGAAAAAGGAGGAGAGCGCGAGAGAGAGGCAGAAGGGAGAGGTCAGAGAGAGAGGACTGAGGGTAAATAGGGTCCAGTCTGCCTTAGCAAACTGCCACCTAGGGAAAGAGAGGGAAGGGCGAAAAGAGAAAAAGGAAACAAGGATGGGGAAATGATCACTTCCATGGAGGTCATCAAGAACCTGCCACGTGAAATCTAAGTAAAGAGAAGAAGAGCAGAGAGAAAGATCAAGACAAGAAAGGGTGCGAGTCCGAGAGTCCAAATGAGTGGGCTCACCAGAATTCAGAAGAGACAGGGAAGAAGATAGGAGAAACGGCTCAAGGAGTCGACCCCGGGTATTCGTCAGAACGTCACCCCAAAGAGAATGACGACAATTGAAGTCACCCAGCAGGAGCACAGGCTCCGGCAAGGAGTCTAGGAGGTGTTTCAAATCAGGAAGAGAGAGCGGGACACTCGGGGGAAGATAAATGGAACAAACTGTGTACCATTTTCCCACAAAGATACGAGCAGCAGAACAATGGAGAGGCGAAGGAAAAAGTAAAGGAACAAAGGGAACATCTGCACGAATCAAGAGAGCAGAAGAATTAGAAGCCCCAGCAATGGCTGGGGGGGGGGAGAGAAAGGAATAGCCACGAAAACGACCAGGACGAGCACCAAGCATTGGCTCCTGGAGACAGACACAAAGGGGCGAAAACCACGAAATCAGAAGTTGGAGTTCGAGGAAATTGGCGTAATAACCTCGAACGTTCCATTGAAGAATGGACAACAACGAGAAGAGAAAGGACAAAAACAGAGAACAAGGAAGAAACAAAGGCGAAAGAGCAACAGGGCACGTTAAAGAATATCAGGGTCGGGATCAGGGTCAGCAAAGTCAGGGTTAGGGGGCATGGGTAAACTGAGCAAAGACGGAGAGAAGGAAACGGGAGAACAGATCAGAGGTGGGCGGGCGGGGTCCGGAGGAGGAGGAGGAAGAGGAGGTGACAACGGAGAGGAGCAGTCAAGGACAGCAGTAGGAAGAGGGGGAGTAGAAAGAGGGGAGCGCACCCCAGCAAGAGCAGCAACCGAAAGGGAAGCAGGGGCCAAAGAAACCTCCATAGCAGGAACAGGGGGCGCAACCACTGAAACGGGAGGGGAAGGAGCAACAGAGCCAGAAGTAGGAGCTAAGGAAGAAAGCGAAGCCTTCTTACCCGCCGGGGAAGAGGAAGGAGAGGAGCCAGGCTTACGCTTCTGACTTAAAGAGACAGGTGTCCCAGCAACTACGTACCGGGCAACGGATTCCAGTGTCTCAACAGGAGAAGCCGAACGAGAGCACACACGACGGCCGTTAGGAGAGCGATGGACATCCGCCTGCACCGACAGGCGGCGGGGAGAGCCGATAGATGGAGGAAGAGGATGGAAAGGAGGATCGGAGGGGGACGAGGAAGAAGACACAGGAGACATGACAGACCGGGTTGAAAGAAGGGGAACCCCAGACAGAGGACCAGGAGGGGGACCCCTCGGGAAAGAACTCAAAGGAACAGAGGAGGGGGCAGTGGGCGTATCAGGGTCCAAGGCCCGGAAACGGTTGAGAGTCTGAGGAAGGGGGGAAGGACGAGGAGAGGAAGAGCGCAACACGCGAGCATAAGAGATGTTAGTATAAGGCGGGAGCCGGCGAACCTGGCGCCTCGCCTCAGGAAAAGACAAACGCTCCCGGTACTTCAGGTTAAGGACGGCCGCCTCAAGCTTGTAATGGACACAGGCACGGGAGAACGTAGGATGGGCCTCACCGCAGTTGAGGCAGCGAGCTTGGGGAGAAGTGCACTCCGACTTAGAGTGACCTTCACTCCCACACAAAGGACAGAGAGAGGCAGTCCCAGAGCAGCGGAGGGCACCATGCCCAAACCTCCAGCACTTATTACAAAGTCGAGGAGAAGGAATATACTCCTGGACAGAGCACCTAGCACCAGCAAGAATGACAGAGGATGGAAGGGTCCTACCATCAAAGGTGATCTTCACAACGCGAAGGGGTTGACGGCGACGACCACGAGGGGGACGAGTAAACGAGTCAACCTGGAGGACAGAATGGCCTTGGGCATCAAGGATATGCCGAATATCATCGTGGCAATCCTGCAGATTCCGAACACCGGTTGCAACATATGGGGTGGGAGGAGAATAGTGCCAACACTGGAATTCATCTGAACGTTCTTGGAGACCCGAACAGGGATCTCGCCAAGGCAAGATAAGGCAGCCAAGCGGGAAGCCGCATCCTGAGAAGGAGCAGCAACGACACGTGTACCGAGACGAGTGGGGTTGAAAGTAACACACGCATCCACGGAATCTACAAGATGCCGATGGAGGGAGAAATCGTCAGGAGGCGCAGAATCAAGAGGGAGGAGATCAAAGTATTTGGCCCATGAAGCAGGACCAAACAAGGCCTGATACACATCAGCACGGGAAGGAATCGAGCGAGTGCGGTTGGGGCGCGAACGGCGTTGAGAACCCCTAGAGAGAGAGAGGGGTCAAAAGGCGCAGTAGTCACAACGAAAGACTTAGCCACACCAGGGGACGAAGTGGTCACCACCGGGGGCTGGAGGCTCGACCCAACCTCAGAGGAGGGAGGGGAGCTGGGGGAAGAAGTCAGGACGGTCAAAGGAGGAGCAAGGTCGGGGCCCAACGCAGTGGGAGCTACAGAGCCTGGTCTTCCAATACAGGCCGACTCGGGGGCTTGGTCGCCCACCCCACGAGCCTGAGAGGGTACAACGGAAACATTCAACGACATAGAGACGAAAAGTGACAAATTCATCCACGAATGTGCCCCCATACCCACCATGGAGCCACAATTAGAGGCAGGACACCCAACAGGAAGCTATCGCCGATCATGCCGGGGCCCCCTACGGGTGCGTCGTGAGTATACGCCCCACAAACGCCACCTTAAGAACCGTCAGTCCGTCGAGATCGGGTTCAGCGACGAAAGGGGGATTGACAATAAAAGGTTCCCCTCGCTCGAGACGTCGGGTACTACAGTTCTACGGGTGCAAGAGTATGCCTCCTCAAGCACCCGGGCGTCAAAATAGAAGAAGTCCAAAGAAATAATCCAAAACAAGCAAAAGGTCGGCAGGAAACGACAAGCAGATAGGAGAAGAGGGGGGAGAAAAACGAAACATAAGGAAAAGGAAAAGCGATCTGGCACAATTGGAGAAGACAGCAGCAGGAGTGCAAGGCCAGAAAAGGACAGAGGACTGCCCAACGGAGCATCACACTCCGGCAGCCGTCCACCAAGCCCCCTCACGACGCCAACGGGCCGGAAGGGGAGGGGGTCTGTCAGCAGAAATATTCGCATACTTTGCGTCATTATATAATGGAATGTGAAAAAATCGCGGAATTTAGAGATAACACCATCAATAGTGTCCAAGAAATGTGTAAGTACTTCATTCATAATGATGTGCTGCTCGAAATCTTAGCGAAATATCCAAAATTTGCTTACTGTAGGTAATGCATGCACATTTTTTTTTTTATTTATAAAAGTACAATATACACAATAAAAAAGATACAAAGCCTGACAAAGTACATAGTAAAGAACCCAAAGAAACTCTTAAGACAACAAACATTATACAGAACAAATGCAAGAGCATGAAGACTTTTTCCTTTTTTTTTTTTTTTTCTTTTTTTTTGTACAAGAATACAACATAAAAAAGAAATCCAATCATGCATAACACAAGATCCACACGAGTAACACAGAGAACACAAAGGCTCACACAGAGCAGCTACACATAATAAGCCAGCGGCATAAAAAAAAGAAAATAAATTAAGAAAATAAATTAAAATAACACAAGGGAAAAATTACATGAAGCATGACGGATAAAAGTACCCAAAAGGGCCACACACACAAGGCAGAAGCCCACATAACCAGGAGCACAGCACCGGAGCACGCAGGAACCGGTGGAACAAACGAAAAGATACATACACATACACACCACAAAAAACGCCCACACAAATAAACACAAAAAAAAAACGGAACACGCAGGATCCGGCAAAGGAACACAAAACACACACAACAAGGACACACACACACAAGGAGCAACACAAAAGCACAGCGCAGGCAAATACACACAACGCACCGCCGAGGAAGCCCTCAAGGGGCAGGGGGAATACCCACAACCCAAACGCCCAAATGACCCAAGAAGCCCTCCCCCCAATTCCATTGACACCACACCAATACACTAATCAAACCCCCGACCCCCCACCAACCCCAAAGCATCACCCTGAACATACGCGTCAGTTAACCAATCAGCAAACCTCACCGGAAAAGCACGCCGCAACCACCACCATGTGAAACGCAAACGCCCCCGCAGAAAACCCAGAATCCGGCAAACCCCATAGCCCTCTAAACGCCCAACCCACACGCAAAACACATAATCCGCAATCAAGACACTCAGAGTGTTCCGAAACCGCCCGGAGCCCTGAGGAAACGAAAGAAACAGGAACCGTAAAACATCCCCTTGAAACTCGAGCCCACAGAACACCGCAATCACATCACACAACCAAGCAACTAAACCCTGTACCCTCTCACAAAAATAAAACACATGTAACTGCGTCTCAACCAATCCACAATGTGCACATGTCGCGGAAGAACGCAACCCAAGCATACACAAACGATCATTCGACGGCAAGGACTCGTGCAGCATCCGAAAGAGAAACTCCCGCTGCTGCGGAGCCAAATGCCGCCCACCCAAGACCGACCAAATCCCCCCCCAATCCCAGCATGGAAACAAACCCTCAACCCGATGGCTCACACGACGAAGGAGAACCCCATAAACCCCCCCCCCGACATGACAGGGACAAAAACCCAGGAACACGACAGAGCTTCCGCAGAATCCCAACTGCCCACGAATACACAGCAGGTGTACAAAAGGCGACCTCACACCCAGCCCCTAACTCAAGCAAATAGCTAAACCGAACTGAACAGAAATAAATCCCTAGCGCACCAAGGCCCCCCACCCACCCCCAAATACTGACACAACGACACCCAAAACAAAGCCAATGCCTTGGTAAAAACATCAGGGATGCCAACACCCCCCTCCTCCACCCGCAAAACCATGGAGGAGCGACGAACCAGATGATACTTCCCACACCACACATACCGATAGACTCTGCACTCCAATCTATGAGCACGCCGCTGATCCAGGGGGAAGCACTGAGCCAAAAACCACACCCTCGAAAGAACTTTGCTAGTAACAACAATCGCCCGCTGATAAACCGCCAATGGACGCGAGGATAACAAACCAACCGCTACCTCAACCGACCGAGACACCGCATCCCAATTCCACTCCAAGGAGTGGGCATACGAGCTAAACCAAGTAATTCCGAAAACCCGAAGCGACCTGACCACTGGAAACCACGACCCCGCCCACACTGAACGGGAGGTCCAGCTCCCCAGCCCCATCAGACAGGACTTATCCCTATTAACAAGGGCCCCAGTGGCCAGCTCAAAACGCCGAACAAGGTCCTGAACCGCAACCACAGAGCCATCGGTCGCCACAAACAGAACCGTATCGTCAGCATACCCACAGATCGGTAAACAGAGACCAGCAGGCAGCCTCGGAGGAACCACCAAAGCACATGACTTAACCGCACGAAACAAAGGCTCCTGAAAAATAACATAAAGGAGCATAGATAAGGGACACCCTTGCCGCACCGAGCGGCGAACGGCAAAGGGGGCACTAAAAAACAGTCTCCGTGGTGTAGTGGTAAGACGCTCGCCTGGCGTTCCGCGAGCGCTGTGTCATGGGTTCGTATCCTGGCCGGGGAGGATTTACTGGGCGCAATTCCTTAACTGTAGCCTCTGTTTAACGCAACAGTAAAATGTGTACTTGGATGAAAAAACGATTCTTCGCGGCAGGGGATCGTATTCCAGGGACCGTAGGATTAAGGACCTGCCCGAAACGCTACGCGTACTAGTGGCTGTACAAGAATGTAACAACTCTTGTATATATCTCAAAAAAAAAAAAAAAAAAAAAAAAAAAAAAAACCATTAATGCACACACGACTATGACAGCGGGCATACAACATACGAACCCAAGAAAGAAACAACGGAGGAAACCCGAACCTCTCCATAGCCTGCAGCACAAAGCCCATCGACACACGGTCGAATGCTTTTGACCAATCTAAGCTGAGCATCGCCGCAGGTAGGCGAAGCTCAGAGGCACACAGAAGCACATCGCGTAAAAGAGCATTGCACTGAAGCAAAGACCTACCCGGAATGCCACAAAATTGCTCAACCGAAACCACAGAACCAATAACATCCCGACACCGACCTGCCAGCAACTTCGAGACAACCTTATAATCAACATTTAACAAGGTGATCGGCCTCCAATTCGACAGAAAACGCAAATCACCTGGCTTCGGAAGCAACCTCACAACCCCATCATAATGGGATGCGGGTAAGGAACAGGTCAGGAAACAAAATCGCACCACCTCCAAAAAAGCCTCCCCAATCACATCCCAGAAAGTCACAAAATTCCACGGGGAGCCCATCCGAGCCAGGCACTCTGCCGGAACGGAAAGACCGCACCACATCCCAGAGCTCAGCCGACGACACGTCCCTCACCAAAGCGGAACAACCCGCAGCCGACAAACCAGGTGAGCAGTGGCGCAAAAAGAAAGCAGCCAAATCCTCATCCACCCCTACCTCCCCATACAGCGCTCCCAATTCCTGCTGCACATACAACAGGACCCCATCCGTGTTAGACAAAACAGAACCGTCTGGACGCTGGAGACCAGTGAAAAGAACCGAGTCCCGAAGGGCTTTCTCCTTCTGCAAAAAAAAAAAAGGAGAAAGCCGTTCACCAGACACACGCTCGTCAACACGAGCCTGCACCCGAACCTCTTCTGCCAACTCCTCCCGCAAACCATAAATGCGCTCCTTACACACCGAAATAGCATCAAAACAATCAGCCCCACCATTTATCAACACATACAACCGAGTCAACCGCGCCTGAAGAAAGCGCAACAAACCAAACCGCCCCGCCGCCTCACGCCTCGCAACCACAACAAAAAAGGACTTGCATTTCACCTTGCACCACTCCCACCAGTCCAACACAGACGAAAACTCGCACTTGCGAGCAACAAGCCCCACCCACCACCCACGAAACGCCTCACGCACCCAAGGACAACGCAACAACCGACAATTCAACTTCCACCAACCCCTCCCCACACGAACCTGACTATGAACAGCAACACGCACCACAACCAAACAATGATCAGAAAAGGCAACAGGAATCGTACGAAATGCAAAAATAGAGCCCTCCCGCCCATGAACATAAAAACGATCCAGCCTGGAACACGCCCCTCGCGCAGCAAAGGTGAATTCCAAATCGCCCCCAAACATGAGAGCAGCATCACGAAACCCACAACTCTGTAAGGTGGAGACCAACGCCCGAGAAACATTCTGCGGATGCGCACTATTGCAATCCCGTGCGAGAGTGACACAATTAAAATCGCCCCCAAAAACCATGTCCCTTGTGTCATGACACAAGAAGTGTAACAGCCCACCCTGGAAAAACTCCTCCCTCTCCTTGCGACGCACCGTGCCAGAGGGAGCATACACAGTCAATAAGAGAATCTCCACCCCAAGGTACCGCACACGAGCGAACAACACCCGGCCATCTTCATCCATCTCCGTGTGAAGCACGGAAATGGACGCCCTCCGGGAGAACAGCATCAGCGTGCCCCCAAAGGACATCCTCGGCTGATTAAGCACTACATGAAAATCATCAGTCAACCCAGACAAAGCACTCAAGTCACGCACATTATGCTCCTGAATAAAGGCTACATCTACACGTTGCTCACGAAGCACAGCCACCAAGCCCATCTGCACAGCCAAGTCACGCACATTCAGCGTCGCACAAGTCAGAGAGGGCGCCATCAGGAAGGCAATGAGGACCCCACCAACCCCACAGCCTCCGTAGAAGGTGGAGCAGAGCCCCCCACATGGGAGGCAGTAGGAACAGTAGGCGCACCATCTGGCAACCCTGCAGAGGAGGGCCCCACAGGAACGTCGGCGCTCGCACTCTTTGTAGACTTTGTAAACTTCAACGTCAGCGCATCCCGTCCAGGACCTTCCACACCAGAGGACACCACCCACTGATCAACCGCAACTGCTCCTGGGGCGTCACTGCCCCCAGAGGGGGGCCCCGGGTGCAACAGACCGCATCAGGCCACCAGAGGGAGGAGGAGGAGGGGCGCACGCCACAGCAGCTCCAGCCGTAGACCCCCCTCGCTTAATGGGAGGACTTTTGTCAGAAGAACGCGCCCGTGCCTCCCGTTTACGACGGGGCTGGTCCGACGTCGCGACCGGGGAAGGCCCTCTAGAGCCACGAGAGGACCGCAGCACCTCCGGAGCAGCAGCAACCACGTCGCATGAACGGCCACCAGACGAAGGAGCAACCCCACACGAAGGGCCTGCAGGATCGCCACTCCCACCTACACACGATGGAGCAGCTTCCACAGACGTACCTGTCTCCATGGCAGCAACATCTGAAGCCCGATGAACCTCCGCAGTGACGACGTGCACAGGAAGTGGGGGCGCCACATCAGACACCAACGAGCCAGGTGGGTCAAACTGCTGAACAGCCGGAGTAGGATCAGTCGAAGCAGAATAAGGCACCAACAACGAGGAGGGGCCGCGGGGGACAAACACGGTCTCTGCACCACCTGGCTTGGCCCCCCTAACCCCCAAGGGGGGAAAATCACCCTCCTGGAAGATAGCTGGTTCCCCCATCCCGGAAGCAGTGCAACCGGCCGCAAGATGCCCTCGCAAACCACACCGAAAACAGGTGCGTGGTTGATCCTCATAGAAAACCCGCATGTTAAAGCCGTAGAACTTGACCTGAGAAGGAATATCACGCGTCAAGCGCATGCCAAGGGTCCGCACATTGGTCCTCAAGCCCGACAGGCGGCCTGAGCGGAGGCAGGTTATACGGTGAGTGAATACAGTACCGTACCGAGAGAAGCAGGTGCGAAGGACCTCCTCGGGAAAGTCCAAGGGAACTCCATGGATGCTGACAAACGTCGGCGCCACACACCGGTCCGACACCTCCACAGTACCAGCAGAGCCCGGGAGCAGATGAGAACGCCCAGCAAAATCACTCACAAAACGCTGATATGGACCAGGGGCAGAGAACTTGATCACCACACGCTTATCAGAGATCTTCTCAAGGCCGTAAACAGTGAGCAGGTCCACCTGGAAAACATCCAAAAGCGTCACTTCCACCAACGCCCAATCAGCAGCCGCCGAGAACTCCAATCCTGCGGAATCCACCCTCCGAATCCGCGTCACCGACGACGCCATAACACTAGCAGCCCCCACAGGCTAGCCGGCACACCACACACCAACAACAGCGACCTGCCCGCACCAGACGTCAGCCAACAACTGAGAGAGCGCCAACGCCGTGACCGCACCCTGCACCGAGCAAGCAGCCAATCAGGGCAGCAATATCCCAGGAACATCAACTATATTTCGGAGACTTGAGGCAAGGTGAAATTCCCACCAGTTACTCCATCTATCATCATTCTATTATGCAGGAAGAACCGCACGTCTATGGGTCATCCAATAATGTTAGCAGACTTCTAGATGTTACCACTGCTAAGCTTAGGCTCGGCTACAAGTACCTCTGGGAGTTTGTAACATCTGCTGATGTAGATTTGACTAAATGTAAACTCTGTCAGCAGAAATATTCGCATACTTTGCGTCATTATATAATGGAATGTGAAAAAATCGCGGAATTTAGAGATAACACCATCAATAGTGTCCAAGAAATGTGTAAGTACTTCATTCATAATGATGTGCTGCTCGAAATCTTAGCGAAATATCCAAAATTTGCTTACTGTAGGTAATGCATGCACATGACTGTAAAGCTGCCGCCCAGTTGGGTGGGTGTGCAGCAAGACTAGTAACTGCGTGACTCACCATAGATGTAAAGTGCCTTGTTTAGTGACTGTTGTGAGCCTCTTGTTGATCACTTGTGACACAAAGATTATTGATGTGTGTATTTGTGTAGGTGATTAGATATGTATGTGTATGTATATATGTATACGTATATATATATATGTACATGTATGTATGAGAGTGTGTACATGTATATATAATATTAATAATAATAATAATAATAATATTTTATTTAGGTAAGGTACATACATACAATAAATTTTTACAAAGATTGGTTGACTTAAGGTAGAGCTAGTACATACAATGCCTAAAGCCACTATTATGCAAAGCGTTTCGGGCATGATAAACTTAAATGACAAGCTTAATACTAATTGAGCATAATGAGTAGATGAAAACAAGAAATGAAAACATAGATGAAAAAGCAGCACAAATACAAATATGTCGACAAACAGCGCTCTTTAAAGAAAAACAGACATTGGTTGACAATAGAAGGGTAAGGTAGGTTACAGGGAATTTATTAGGTATAGCTTCGTTTTTAACTTAAACTGGTTGAGAGAGGTACAGTCTTTAACATGGTCGGGAAGGTCATTCCACATTCTGGGCCCCTTGATTTGTAGAGCATTTCTAGTTTGATTAAGTCGTACTCTAGGAATATCAAAACTGTATTTATTTCTGGTGTGGTGCTCATGGGTTCTGTTACAACCTTCTATGAAGCTTTTGAGATCAGGATTGGCATTATAGTTTAGCGTTTTATATATGTATAATACACATGAGAGAATGTGCAGAGACTTAATGTCTAACATATTCAGAGATTTGAGTAGGGGTACCGAGGTAATAATTTTGTAACTAGCGTCACAAATTGTTATTTGCTTAGCTAAACGAACTAGAGGGTTCAGTTCCTGAACCGATTATGTGCCTCTGTAATCCTTTACACCACCGCCCACGGGATGGGTATGGGGTGCATAATAAAGAAAGAAATTGAATTGAATTGGTCTGATTAAGACTTTATGACCATGTAATCTATGTTTTGCTCCACTACTTACTGGTTGAGTATGGGGTGCATAACAAATAACAGCCTCCTTCGGGGGCGCCTTGTTTCTAAACGTGTTAGTCTTAAATCCTTTAATCTCAAATCTTGCTACAATGTACCTCTTAATATATATATATATTTTTTTTTTTTTTTTTTTTTTTTTTTGAGATATATACAAGAGTTGTTACATTCTTGTACAGCCACTAGTACGCGTAGCGTTTCGGGCAAGTCCTTAATCCTATGGTCCCTGGAATACGATCCCCTGCCGCGAAGAATCGTTTTTTCATCCAAGTACACATTTTACTGTTGCGTTAAACAGAGGCTACAGTTAAGGAATTGCGCCCAGTAAATCCTCCCCGGCCAGGATACGAACCCATGACATAGCGCTCGCGGAACGCCAGGCGAGTGTCTTACCACTACACCACGGAGACCGCTAGTGGCTGCTATATGTTATGTACTCTCGCAACCCAATGTACCTTCTTGTATATAAATAAATAGATTTCAACTGTAAGGGGGTATGGTTTGCACCTATGGTTGGGGGTATGGTTTAATTCTAATAATGGAAGCGCTAATTATATGAACAAGTGCCATGTATTTATTCAGACGAGAGCAACAGCGAACACAAACCAGCGCATATACGAACGGAATGGTTTGTATGTACAAACTTCTCAGTGAACGAAGTTGTTTCTAGCCCGGTATCCGAAATTGCAGTATACGACTTGACCAGTCCCCTCCGTATCGACAAATTCGAATTACCCAATGTGACGTCATCGGCGCCACCATAGTGTTTACCAACAACAGCTGAGCTGGTCGGTGTCCCGGGCGTTTGGTCAGTTATCTTCACCATATGGAGATATATGGTGGGTTGGTTGACATTTGAGGTACGTTGGAATATCAGTTTAGTCATTTCTCACAGGTAGCAGCTGCTAATGACACCAGAACACTGGAAAATATTGTGGCCTCCCTGGGCATGAAGCCGTGTTTACTCAGACTGGCCGTAGTCACTGGCCAATATTTACTGCCCTTCATGATGCTTTCCTGTAGTGTTGCTCACTAGCTGTGTAACCACCAAGTTATATCTTACCATTTTTTTTTCAACGTCACGCTACGTCGCGCCTTCCTTTTAGAGAGCTGTGTATCACACTGGCGGCAGCTGGAGACGGTGTGGGGTACCAGCTGCACTGTGGCAGCAGGTGGAAACAGTGTGGAGGGAGACAGCGTTTGTGGTGGCGGGGGAAATGTTGCTGTGGAGGTACTAGCCCAACAGTAATGGCAGGGGATGTTGCTGTGGGGTACCAGCCTCGCTGGTGGCCAGGTCAGTGTTGCTGTGGGGTACTAGCCCTACTGGTTGCTGGGGAGATGTTGCTGTGGGGTACCAACCCCACTCAGTGGGGTAGTAGAGACAATGGTGTAAGGAAACCAGCCCCACTGTGGTGGTGGGGAAGACATAGGTATGGGTTCCAGACCCTCTGCAATGGTGGGAGAAGTGTTGCAGTGAGGTACCAGTCTCGCAGTGGTGGAGAGTAGGTATAGCTGTGGTGTACAAGTCCCACTGGCAGCTGTAGAGGGAACCACATTCAAAGTGCCCGCCAAGGAGACATTTTACAGTATAGGCAGGGCTGTGCCCTGATTGGTGGACGACGACGGCGCACGGCCTACCCGCGCGGCAGCCCGCGCAGGCCGAGTGGGGCAGATTTGAACTGCATGTGACCCAACGCGGACGACGCCTGCCCGGCACCACTGGCACTTAGGATATGTGCCCATAGGACCCCTAAGAGGCATTGATTCCCTCTGTCCTACCCTTCCTGAGGAGCCTAGACTTGCTCCACCTACCCTACCAGCCCTTCCTCTCCCTACGACGACAGTTCCAGGTGAATTACTGTGCTATTGTTGTAACACGTGGGTCACCTCTACACAGCAGAAGAGACATTGCTATGGTGGCAAGTAAGGGTTTAGTGTGGGGGTACTGCTCCTGCTGTGGCAGTAGTGCATATGTCTGAGGTACCTCAGTGTGTTGGTGGTGGAGGAGACCTTGTGGGGGTTACCAGTCACACTGTGGCAGCAGGGAAGACATTGTTGTTGGATATCAATGGCACAGCATGAGGAAAATAGCCAGAAGGCTACACAAGAAATTTGCCACAAGGCAAAGAAACTAGAGCCGCAAGGCCACTGCAATGAGTGGGCCAGAAGGTCCCAGAGTCCCCCCTCCCCCCTCTCCCCCCCCCCCCAAAAAAAAGAGTTCACCTCCAAAGTCAAAGAGTGAGTTCACGCCCAAACAAATTAACTACAGGTACATGCCAGTCATAACATACTGAAGTGAATGATTAGAAAAAAAATGCAGAATAGAACCAGTGAAAAACAGGGGTGCTATAGGCAAAATCAGAGAACACTATAAACATTAGAAGTATGTTGAACACGTTTGTTCAACATACTCCAAGCAGGTATAAGAAATATTGCCGGAAGAAACGAGGACACCTTCAAGAGAAAACTAGATAGTTTTCTTCAAGTGCAGGATCATTCGGCTGTGGTGGATATGTGGGCCTGCGGGCCACTCTAAGCAACAGCCTGTTGGAGCAAGCTGTCACAAGTCAAGCCTAGCCCAGGGCTGTACTTGGGAGTAGAAGAACTCCCAGAATCCCATCCATGTACATGCATTATCATACTTTTCAAAGCAGTATGAGCTTGTCTCCTCTGTAGCTCCCTAGTAAGTGCATTTCTGTATGCAGATTGGTACATCAGATTAACCACTACACTGCATTAAAATCTGACACCCCTGTGGTGCGCAGAAAATAAATTATTTCCAAAAAATTATTTTATCTTCTTACGCTGTATTATTAAAATGCGATCTCTGATCACGGGAAACAAGAAAAAAATGTTGTATGTGACATACTTTGCCGTGATGGAGCTGAGAAGTTGAGCAAATTATGGGCACTGAGTAATGATACTCTCGGGGACACTTGACCCTGCCACCCCGTGGGGCGGCAGTTGCGAATATAATTTGTCAAAATTACTGTATTTCAGTGTCTCATTCGTCTAGTGCCCAACAGCTAAGTGTGGCAGGAGCTGCCCCAAATACATTTTTACATAATTATTTCACTGTCTGTGAATGGTTTTATATCCAGTTTTTTGCAGTAATATTATTAAATTAGATGTAATATGTGGAATTTATATAATTAAGTGTATGGAATGTCACTATTCTAAAAAAATATGAGGCTCATATATGGTGACACGTATATTATATTCTTAGATCAACCAAACATTGCTCCTTTTGTTATTATGCTATATACACACACATTATATATCACTATTAATTAACATTTATTTGAACCATAACTACAAATAAGCAGTTCTGGTGGGTATGGTGATGAAATCAAAACACAGCAAAGAGCCACAAGCAGACGACGCCAGTAGTAATAAGATGGAAGACAATGCCCTAATATTCTACACATCTTGCTATGACTGGCTACAAAACTGCTGTTATTATCACATTTTTGTCACAAAATTCCAAATATGAATCCATTTCCATATGGAACTGAACATCAGTGAAGGAACATAAGATCGTTTCATGATGTGTAGATGCAGGAAACAATGGCTGGGTGCTGTGTCTGTACCTCATGCTGTGAATATCATAACTAGCATTGTATTCACTGATATCTGAACATTGTACTTAGTCTTTATCACAGTCAGGATCATCTATGACACTATCAGCACAAAATAATTTTAATTACCTATTTTATTCATCATTGCTAAGTGGTGCTGTGGCCCCTAGCTGTACAATGATGCTGTGAGCTCCTGCATGCACCAGCCTCGGTTGCTCTCTCAGTATTAACCCTTAAAGTGCGCATCACGTCATATGACGTGTTGGACGTTGTTCCAGTCAACTGCGCATCACATCATATGACGTGTTGGAGTACTACGCAAGATTTAAACGGCCCGCGGATACACGGGGTTCACCACACCTTCATCAGGGCTCTTGTAAACAGACGCCATTTTAAAGAAAAATCGCGGGCCAAACTCCCGGGTGTTATTGGCCTCAGTATTGAGTGAGCAACCAAGCCTGACACATGCAGCATGAGCTAACAGCACTGCTGTTCAGCTTGTGACCACAGCATCACCTAAAAATGCCAAAATATACTTGTTCATGCTATTATGTAGCGATGGTATTATTACAGAAGACCCCCGACTGTGATAAAACTGACCAGGGTTCTGATAATAGCAGGATTGTGGTGATATTTAGCGCTGTGCGCCATGGAGGGAGGAGTAATGCTGTGGGAGGGAGGGTGGTGGCGATGTCTTCTGACTGTGTGTGGCCACCTTTTATTGACTGCACTCAGCATACCAGCTTAATGGTTCGCTATGGTGAACACAAATGTAGATACTTATATATAACGTGTGTATAGAGGGTATAAACAGCAAGAGAAGGTTTTGAGCCGCCATTTTGGTGAGGGCGGTGGCGTCGTCTGCACGACTTATCATGTTGTTTACTGGTGACCACGATGGTCTTTGGGCACCATACCAATTTACTTGTACAAGTATAGTGAATAAAACAGGTAGATATTTATATATAATGTGTGTATATAGCGTAATAACAACGTAATAATATGTTCTCGCTTGACGATTTGTTAGCATAGAACTGTTATTAATGTATATTATATCCACATATTAATGTCACAAGTATTTGCACAAAAATGTCTTATTTTCAATAAAGTATACTATTTTTTATGAGTTACTTTCAATATTTACACCCACTTATTCTGTATTTACATGTGTTTGCATCAGTCTTTAACATTTAGAACTCATCAAGACTGTGATACTCGTCAAAACATTTGACATAGCACAGAGGGACCTGACACACTGTGCACCAAGTCATCACCATTTTTTGTTTCTGTTGCCTCTTTGTTGTTGTCTTGCATACATTGCACTCATGCTGGCCAACAGCACACTTTGCAGTTGGTGGTAAATACCTTAGATTGTGTGTGACAAAGGCATCCTTGAAAGTGAGCCTGGGTGTTGGAGCATGGTGCAATACCGGGTTCAGAATGGGTCTCTGTGTGCCAGAAATTACTTTGCCAAACTTCTCTAGTAATTGTGTCACTACAGTAAAACTGAATGCATGGAAATTTTGTTTACCACCTGTTTTGAAAAGATACATATTGTAACTGTTCAGCATTGTTACATCAACAAGGTCGAAAAACATTTTCTTGGTCCACTTCACTGTTTTCTGTACACACTCTACTGCCCCCATCATCATATCACATTTATCCACCAAATGCATGTTGATGTTATAGTCCAAGACACAATCTGGCTTATAGATTATTTGTGTTGTTGTTCTGTTCACCTTGCCACTGTCCAACATTGTACCATTGTGAATGGTGGTCAACATGTTCACTTCACACCTGTCTTTTCACCGCACTGAAAACATTTCACCTGTTTTCCTTAGCTCGCAATCACCAACCTGCATAGCAGTGTGAAACACTGGCATTTCCCTTCGTTTTGCCTTCACTGTGCCACACACTCCAGTTCTATTATCAAGCAAGAACCTAGTTAGCAAGGGACTGGTATAATAGTTATGTGTACAATATGTGGCCCTTGTTCAGTTATGGTGCAAGCAGTGACTTCACAACACTACCTGAGAAGCTATGTTGGTCATTAGCAGGAATGTCTACATTTGTACCCGTATACATGATCATGTGTAACACAATTCCTGTTTCACAGTCACAGTACAAAGAATTTCAATCCAAATCTGTGACATTTGGAGGGAATATACTGCTTGAAGGCAAGACATCCTTTGAAAAGCACAAGGAATTCGTCAATCGCCAGCTTCTGAGCTGGTACGTAGAAATCCCTGTACTTTTCAATAAGTTCATTCAGGACGTGCCTTACCTTTCAAAGTCTATCATCATCATTCTGGTGTTCATTATTTGCAAAATGAAGACACCTGAGTGTTATCCCAAATCGGTCTCGAGGCATATATTTGCCAAACATTGGTGTTGGAACAGTATGGTCTTTGCTCCAATAATGGTCATGTACATGTTTGACACAATGTTTCATCAACATACACAGTGCCAAAAACACATACATTTCACCCACAATCGTATCTTTCCATCGCTGTAAACGTGAAAAATCAGACAACTCCTCCTCATCAATGAGATCAGCCGCATATTTGTTCGTTTCCTGAACAATATATTCCATGAGCGGCTGATCGAAATAGGGGGTAAAATAGTCCATTTCACACATATCTGCACCTTTATCAGGGAAAAGGTCTGTAATCCCAACATCTGAATTATCAAAAACAGGAATTTGTGGAACAAAATCTGTCCCATCACTCCACACAAAAACACCTGGTGTCTTTCGAGAGTCAATAGTGGCACCACGGCGAGAAAACCATGGACCAGGAGCTGAAGCAGGTCTAGGAACAGTAGGGGTGGGCAGGGACGGTGACAGAAAATTACTTGATGTTGAAGGTATTTGTTCATCAGCGTCCCCATGTGGTGCCATGCAGTGCCGCATGGCCAGGCCAGATTCTGCTGACGCGACAAAATGTTGCTTGGCAACACCACACATTCCACTGGCACTAGCACCGAAACTATTTTCCGATTCTAAGTCAGTAAAACAGGAAAACGATTCATCTTCCTTAGACTCGTTAACCAAAACATCAATATCCTGCAAAGTAGCACATGAACTGAGGGGTCTGGCACGAAGTGGAGTCGAGTGAGGGCGAGTAGACATGGGGTGAGATGCTAGGCCCAACCCTGGTGGAGCCAGCATGTTCGCACTTGTCGTCGGTCGTATCCACCCTTGAGGGCTGTGTGTAGTCATGATCAAAGTCTGAGTCATCAGTATCAGATTCATCACCATCCAGGAACAAATTCTTATTAATTTCTTCCTCGGTCAGAGGTTGGGAGGAACGCCTCGTTGAGCGGGGTCGGTTGTTGGAACTTGATGCGCTCGACATGGTGTCCGCCGGGTAACTGAGGCCTTTACACAATGGCGGCCTTCGCGGGATTTCTTTCCCAGGTGGCGTTTGTTTATGGTCGGGTGTGGCTCGCTGATGACTACCCCTAACCCACGTGGGGCGTTTAAATTATAGCGCTAGACATGAAAACAGCCATTAATGTATTGCGCAGTTTCGGTTTTGTTACTGAAATCGTCTATATATGTATTGTGCGGTTTAACCCTTAAACTGCGCATGGCGTATATATACGCCATAAGTAACATGCCCCACCGTGCGCATGGCGTATATAAACACCAAAGGGTGCCAGGCACGATTCAAATGTCCCGCGGTGTAAAGGGGTCACCCATACTGTAGCCAGGGGCGATTGTAAACAGACGCCATCTTGAAAAAAAATTAGAGCAGGTCTCCTTTGTTTCACAGGCCTTAGTGGCCAGACACCATGGCGAGCACATCACGACCCAGTGTGCGACCTCGCTCAGTGCACCGCGCCGAGCAGTCTTTGACTGAAGACGAAATTGCAAATGAATTGTTCAAGGACGTTGACGAATCTGATATTGACGACTCGGATATAGATGAAGATTATACACAGCCTGAAGAAATAGAAACAACGGATAGTGAGGGTGAACATGTTGGTGCCACGAGGGTGAGGATGCCACACGAGTTACCCACTACTACTCGACACCACTCGGCACCACCTCGCGCCCAAGCACGTCGTTCATCTGTTCCATTGTACGTTTGTGATATGATCGACGAGTCTGAAACAGGTGAATCTTTCTCAGGTTTTAGTGATGAAGAATCGGAGAATAGTTTTACCCCGGCTGCTAGTGCCAGTACAAGTTTCGCCGCATCAGCTGCTCGCCCAGCCAAGCGCCGCCGCATGGAACAATATGGCGACAATGAGGAACAAATTCCCTCATGTTCCAAATCTTTTTCCTCATCTACCCTTCCTGCCCCTACTGTTGCAATGCCTGCTTCAGATCCTGGTCCCCGGATTCCTCGCCGTGGTGCAGCTCATGGCTCTCGGAAGGCAGCAGGTTTGTTTGTGTGGAGTGATGAGGAAGATTTTGTTCCACAAATTCCCGACTTTGACAACAGAGATGTGGGAATTACTGATCTTTTCCCTGATACTAGTGACAAAATGTTTGAAATGGACTTCTTTACTGCATATTTCGATGAGCCGCTCATGGAACACATTGTTCACAAAACGAACAGACTTGCGGCCAATCTCATTGAAGGTGAGGAAGTATCAGAATTTTCACGACTACAGCGTTGGAAAGAGAGAACTGTTGGTGAACTGTATGTGTTTTTCGCAGTTTGCATGTTGATGAAACATTGTGTGAAACATGTAATTTCAGGTTATTGGAGCAAAGACAACGCTGTTCCAACACCATTGTTCGGGAAATATATGTCCCGAGACAGATTTCTGTTGATCCTACGGTGCCTTCATTTTGCAAATAATGCAGACGAGAGACAGAATGATAGGCTTTGGAGGGTGAGGCACGTGCTAAATGGCCTGATTGGAAAGTTCCGAGATTACTACGTACCAGCTCGAAAGGTGGTTATTGATGAATCCCTTGTGCTTTTCAAAGGATGTGCTGCCTTCAAGCAGTATATTCCCTCAAAACGTCACCGATTTGGACTGAAATTCTTTGTGCTCTGTGACTGAATCAGGAATGGTGTTACACATGATACTTTATTCAGCCACAAATGTATATATTCCTGCTAATAACAAACATGGTTTCTCAGGTAGTGTGGTGAAGGCACTATTTGCACCATATCTGAACAAGGGCCACATATTGTACACAGATAACTATTGTACCAGTCCCTTGCTAACGAAATTCTTGCTTGATAATAAGACTGGAGTGTGTGGCACAGTAAAGCCAAAACGAAAGGAAATGCCTGTGTTTGACACTGCTATGCAAATAGGTGATTGCGAGGTAAGAAAAAGTGGTGCAATGCTTTCAGTGCGGTGGAAAGACAGACGTGAAGTGAACATGTTGACCACCATTCACCCTGGTACAATGGTGGACAGTGGCAAGGTGAACAGAACAACAAAGCAAATAATATATAAGCCAGATTGTGTGATGGACTACAACATCAACATGCGTTTAGTTGATAAATGTGACATGATGGTGGGTGCTGTAGAGTGTGTACGGAAAACAGTGAAGTGGACGATGAAAATGATTTTCCACCTTATTGATGCAACAATGCTGAACAGTTACAACATGTATCTTGTGAAAACAGGTAGAAAACTATATTTCCGTTCGTTTAGTTTTCAAGTTGTGAAACAGTTACTAGGTAAATTTGGCAAGACAGACCTGGCATACAAAGACCCATTCGAGACCCAATATTGAACCATGCTCCTGCACCCAGGCTCGCTTACAGGGAGGCCTTTCTGATACACCAAATCAAGAAATTACCACCAACTGGAGCTCGTGCAGCAGGCCAGTGTCGGTGTGTTGTGTGTTCCAGTACCAAATTGAGGCCACAGAAACGTAAATTGGCGTTAACATGGTGCGAAGCCTGTGCCGTCCCTCTGTGCCATATCGACTGTTTCGCACAGTATCAGTCTCCAGGACTACTAAATGTGTAATTCTTTTGTAAATAAATGTACGTATCAAGTTAATTTTTGTGTTTTTATTGAAAAAAAAAAACAAATACATTGAATGTTTCCTGTAAATTATACCATTTTGGTGGGCATACTTGTGACACTAATATGTGAGCGCCTAGTGAGTCTATACCATTTTTATTATAATACAACGTCTAGTGGTAATAATTGGAACAATACTAGCGAAAAAAATAGTGTAAAATGACCCAAGAATACTGTAAATAATTCCGCGAAAATAAATTCGTGGCAACTCGGGCCGCCTGAGCGGCTGTGAGTGACGACTGCCTGACGCAGCACCCTTGAGCGCTCACGTTCTGTGACGTCATCGGCCAACTTGTCGGCTCAATTGTGTCGTTGGTATGTACAATAGAATTTTTTTATTATTTTTCCCATGCTCAGTGGACACAAATTAACATGTTTAGAAGACGAAAAAAAAATTTTGAATTTTTTTTCCTTGGGTACAGGGGTGTAAATGTCCTCAGGATCCCTGAGCAGTGGAAGGGTTAAGGCTCTTACAGCCAGCAAAGATGCTGACGATTTTTTTTCAAGATGGTGTCTGTTTACAGGAGTCCTGAGTCAAGAGGATGTGAGGCCCATGTACCTGCAGGAGTTTTGACTCTCTCCCTATACCTAAAAGTGCCATATGGTGCTCTGCAAACCCTGAATCAGGCACCTTAACCCTTAGGCTGTTAAAGACCTTTAACCCTTAAATGGCGCATGGCTATATACTGATTGACACCCACAGGCGCAAACAAAAAAACAACAAAAATTATTTTTTCTTCCTAACCTGTTAAGTCGTGTTTCCTGATCACGGGGGGAGAAAAAAAAAATTCAATTGTACTTAACGGCGATGTAATTGAGCCGAGAAGATGAATGATGACGTCACAGTTTGCATGTTCGCTCATGCATGGTGCGTCCCGGAGGCGTCGCGCGAGGTCTTCAAGCAGCCACAGTTGCCACGAATTTATTTTCACGTCATTATTTACAGTGTTTACGCGTGTATTCTTTGCAATATTAGTCACTAATTATGTTGCACATAATGTCACTTGACAGTTATTGTCAATATATGTTGCACACATCGAGTATACACATGCGCACACAAACTTTTCCATTATGGCATTATATTATGTACAGTAATCACAATGTTCATTATTTTATATGTACACACTAGCATGCACTATGTACAGGTTTTTGCACTATTATTGCACATTTAGAAGTCTTGGAGTGAGGGTAGTCATTGAAGCAGTCGACAGCACACAATGCAACTCCACACCCTTCACACCATGTTTGCACCATTTTACGTTTTTGCTCTCTTCGTTTTGTTGTTTTACATACTACGCATGCACGTTGGCCTATTGCACGCTTTCCACCTGCTGGCAAATTCTTTAGTCTGTGTTGCTGAAAGGCATCCATGTGAGCGAGCCTGGGTGTTGCAGCATGCTGCAACACTGGGTTCATGATTGGTCTTCGTATGCCAGGGACTTCTTGACCAAACTTTGCTAATAACTGTGTTGCAAGTGTTAAAGCAAATGAACGGAAAATAGGTTTACGTCCAGTTTTCACCTGGTACAAGTTATAGCAGTTCAACATGCTCATGTCAACAAGATGGAAAAACACTTTTTTCGTCCACCTCAATGTTTTCTGCACACACTCGATAGTGCCAATCATGATGTCAGCTTTTATCAATCAAACGCATGTTGATATTGTAGTCAAGAACACAATCTGGCTTATATACTGGTTCTCTCGTTACACGGTGCACCTTGCCACTGTTCAACATTGTACCCTCATGAACGGTTGTCAGCAGGTTCACTTCTCTCTTGTCTTTCCACAGTACTGAGAGAATTTCATCACATTTCTGTACCTGGCACTCACCAACTGCAAGTCCACCGACAAACACTGGCACTTCCCTTCTTCTTGGCTTTACTGTGCCAACCAACCCGGTTCTATTTTCAATCAAGAACTTAGCTAGCAATGGACTTGTATAGTAATTATCTGTGTATAATGTGGATGTGGCCCTTGTTCATCCATGGTGCCATCAGTGACTTCACCACACTACCAGAGAAATCATGTTCGTCGTTACCGGGAATGTCTACATCACTAGCTGAATACAGAATCATGTGTAACACGTATCCTGTTTCATAGTCACACAGTACAAAGAATTTCAAGCCAAATCTGTTTCATTTTGAGGGAATATACTGTTTGAATGAAACACGTCCTTTGAATAGTATAAGGGATTCGTCAATCACCAGCTTCTGTGCTGGTACGTAAAAATCTCTGAATTTTCCAATCACCTCATTCATATAGTGCCTCACTCGCCAAAGTCTATCCTCAGTCCGGTCCTCATTAGTTGCAAAATGCACACACCTGAGGAGTATCTGAAATCTGTCTCTGAACATATATTTCCCGAAGAAAGGTGTTGGAATAGTCAGATCTTTGCTCCAGTAATCTGTGAGAGCGTGTTTGACACAGTGTTTCATCAACATACATATTGCAAGAAACACATACATTTCACCTATGTTAGTGTTTTTCCAACGTTGCAAGCGTGAAAATTCTGTTATCTCTTTTCTAATGAGATGAGCCGCATGAAGTTTTGTTTGGTGTACAATATACTGTCTCCACTCGATCATCCGGACTATATGGGAAGGACCCCCAGCCGGATTATCACATTTTTCGGATAATGGTACTTTTTCGCCTACGAGTCCAAAAGTGACCATTTCCAACTATTTTTATACTACAAACAACATAATTTGAATTGCCTTGCCACATACAATTATTAAATATTCAACTAGAAACCTCAACTTACCTTGTTGGTGTTCGTCTTCTTGATTGATGCCACACATCTTGAAGTTAAAAATTCTTAACAATTTACGTAACCTATACTAACACAACACTAAAATTAACATTTAAAATTACTGTACAGTTCATTAAGCTAAGTTAGTTTTGACTGCCAGCTGCTGAAGCCTCACTGGTTGAGGGCATTTGGGTTGCCTGTGAGGCCTCACTTGTTGAAGGCGCTTGCTTGCACCTCACTTGTTGAAGCGCTTGCATGCCCTCACTTGTTGAAGGCGCTTGGCTTGCCTGTGATGCCTCACTTGTTAAAGGCGCTTGCTTGCGCCTCACTTGTTGAAAGCGCTTGGCTTGCCTGTGGCGCGTCACTTGTTGAAAGCGCTTGGCTTGCCTGTAATGCCTCACTTGTTGAAGGAGCTTGGCTTGCCTGTGGCGCCTCACTTGTTGAAGGCGCTTGGCTGCCTGTGACGCCTCACTGGTTGAACAACACGTAACTTGTCTTTAATTGCTAGGACAATCTTCTTCCTCTTAACACTTCCAGAACGATTGATGCTGCTACCAGACATATTCTTGGCCAAAAATGTTCAAATTACTATGAAAATAAAAAAGTTATTTAAAAAAATATTTCACTAATGGCGCGGCACTGTGTATAACACGAGGGACGGACACACATGGGTTGACCAGTGTTGGACGGGTCCACTTTGGGTGGGGCAGCTATAGCGCGTTACGTAGGCCGCCAGAAGGAAAAAAATTCACAATATTTTTGAAGGAAACTTCAGCCTGTGCACAATGCTTTTAGGAAACTTATTTATTTGTTATTGCATAATTACTAGTACTTATTTTATTTGTTTTTGGCTATGATTAATTGTTCTAAAATTAATGGTAATTCCTGTACCCAGGTGGTCCCTCCTGACGCACCCCTCCCACCCTCCCAACACCACCCACCCACCCCACCCCCCTCCTCCACCATGCGTCTAGAGCCACAGACGGGATTAATACGGTATGGCCGAATATTCATCCGGCCAAACCAGCTTTTATCCGGTTCCTGTGGCCATTTTGGCCAGATATTGTGATAACTTTATCCGATCACGATTTTGGCCGTATAAGGGCGTTTTCCGGATGTTTGAATCCCGGATAATCGCGGGGTTACAGTATTCCATGAGCGGCTCATCATAGAATGCGGTAAAATAATCACATTCACTCATATCATCACCATTATCAGGGAAAAGATCTGTAATCCCAACGTCTTTATTGTTAAAGGCAGGAATTCGGGGAATAAAACCAGCACCATCACTCCACACTAGTACACCAGGTGTCCTGCGAGATGCAGGGGACGCAACAGGGGAAGCAGCAGAGGCACTACGGCGAGGAAGCGATGCACCCAATGGACCAGAAACTGAAGCCCGTCTACGCACAGTATGGCCGCTACATGCACGTGAGGTAGAGGCACGTGCATGTTAGGTAGAGGCCCGTGAACATGAGGCTCTTGGTGCCACATGTTGTTCCATGCGGTGGCGCTTGGCTGGCCGAGACGCTGCCGACGCGAGAAAATCTCGCCCAGTAACACCACTGGTACTGGCACCAGGCTCGGTAACACTATGTTCTGATTCCACTTAACTAAAACCAGAAAAAGAGTCACCTTCCTCTGACTCGTCACCAAAAATATCCTCAGACTCTAAATAATCACAGGAACTGTGTGGCCGAGGGAGAATTGGGGTAGACACTGGGCGAGGCGGCATGGGTGAGCGTATAGGCCTCGCCATGGGAGGCGGCTGTATCTCATATTCACTGTCCGTGCTATCAACATCGGTCAATTGTGTGTAGTCTTTATCAATATCAGAGTCATCAAAGTCACTTTCCTCACCATCGGAAAATAATTCACTGGTTATTTGCTCTTGGGTGAGTGATTGCGTGAGGCGTGCCCGGGAAGCATTCGGCCGTGCGCTCGACATGGTGGCTGCTGGGTAACTGAGGCCTCCCAAGCGATGGTAGCATGAGCTGGATTTTTTTTTCAAAATGGTGGCTGTTTACTATAGCCCCTGGGAAGCGTATGGGGACCCCCTCTACCCCGCGAGCCTTTCAAATCGTGCTCGGTATGCCCGCGCATCATATGATGCGATGCGCAATTTACTGCAAGTCGGGCAAAGCATCATATGATGCGATGCGCAATTGAAGGGTTAACCCCTAAGCTGCTCTGGGCTATTTGGCCTTCAACACCCAGGCGCAGAAAAAAAAATTATTTCGTCATATAAAAGTGTTCATTTGTGTTCCCTGATCACGGTAAAAAAAATATAAAAAATTCTAGATGGCATATTTTGGCTGCAATAGGGTTGGGAACTCTGGCAAAAAAGAGGCGTTGACAGAGCAAGCGCTGGAGGCGTCAGTGCTGCCTGAGCTGTCAGGCAGGAGTTGCCACAAAGATATAATTACCTAATTATTTCAGTGTCTCCATTGATTTTTTCTAATTTTCTGGGAGGAGCCCCTTTGGCTCCCCAAAGCTTATCCTGGCTGATATGCTAATGTCAGACTTTGGCATCAGTCATGTGTATGGAGTTCTATGGGCCTACCGGGGACCACGAGCCAGGACCTGGCCCCCTCAGAGAGGCAAGGGGAGCAATGACCTATAGAAACCCCAGTGTGGTTGGAAGCATTCTATGTCTGCCATCGACCGGGTCAGGCACCCAGAAAGATAAGTGTCCCAAAACAAACCCCTATTCTGGTGAAAATTGCTACCACAAGCCGAACAGGTGGATAGAACTCCCCCTAAAAGAAATGAGCAAATGATCATGACGTCACACGTTGCCGCGTCGCAATCTGCGCAGCTCCGCCCTCCCCGGGAGGGGGAAGGGGGAACCCTAGACCTACCGTGCCGACTATCCACCATCAGATCTTCAGCTGATGCTAGAGGCTGAGGTCGTGTGCTCCGGCTCCGGTTGTTGTTTCAGCACTGTACCTAGAGTGTGGTGACTGTCTTCTAGGTGGTGTGAGCCGGGAATGATTGTCCAGTTCTCAGGCTGCATGTGCTTAGGGTTTCCTTCCTTAGGTGCCATGTAAGTACTGCCCTTGGGGCTTGGAGCCACTGTCCACAAGTTCCTTGGGTTCTGCCCCTGCTAGGCCATTTACTGCTTGGTTTTCGGCTGCCCTTTGTGTGTTTGGGTGTTTTGTCTTCCTTGTTCACCTTAGGGGTAAGGGGCAGTTTTGCACTGGTGGGATGCAGGGTACTGCGCAGCTTGTTTTCACCAATCATGACGGCCGGCTCTGTTCCGCCTGGGTACGCTGTCCTCTTGCGTTCTTTTTCCTTTTGTTTATCTGCCTGGTGGGGGGGGGGGGGTGTCTGACTTCGTTCTTGCCCCTCTGTGTACTAAGTATTCTTCCTTCTTCCGGTGGTTTTTCCCTGCTAGGTTCCTGTGAGTGGACACATCCCTGGGGTTCAGTTCTTAGAAGGTTGTTTGGTAGCCTTGGGCGCTGGTTAGCAGTACCCTGCTTTGGTTTACCTGAGCGTGAGTCCTATTATAGTAAATGCTCAGGACCCTGGGAAACCCCTGGGGGCGCACGGGGTCTGATGGATGTGACCTGGGAGTCCCCCCCCCCCCCCTTGCTTCCAGCGAGTTTGAGGGTTGCTCTCACCCCTTGTCTCAGGGTGACTCACTATGTCTTTTCCTCCGTCTGCTGCCTGTGGGGTCAGTGACACCTTCGGCCCGGAGTCCTGCAAGTTTTGTTGCTTGTTGTGACTCGGTTACCCAGTCTTGTGCTGACTATGCGGGAGCAGGCAGCACGGGCTTTGCACGTTGAGCTTCGATGGTGGCAATGCTCTTAGTCGTTTGCTTCCCGGAAGCCCCAAGGCTGCCCCGTTTTGGTTGGTGTTGGGGCTTGGGGGTGTTGGTTGGTTCGGTTCCTTCCACGCCCTCTTGTCTTTCCCCTGTTGTGATCTAATCTGGTCCCCCCTTCCTACCTGCATCCGGATCCTTACCTTCTGTGAGTTCGGGGTTGGGGCGGGGTCGTTAGTTTTGAGACTCGGGTGATCTCGGGGATTTCCCCTTCCAGGGTAGTGACGGGGGCATTCGAGCCTGTTCCTCCAGCTGTGTTATAAGAGTGTGCCAGTGGGCTCCCTTCCTTAGTATTTTTGCAGCTGCCCCGGTTTTTTCTTGTAAAGCTTTGGCTTTGGTAAGGCTTTGGGGGGACAGCTTGGCCTGGGGCCTGCCATGTGGGTTCCCGGGGCTAGGGAGGGGCTTACTTGGGGGGCCTAGGGCCCCGTTTAACCCCGCTTTTTTTTTTCTACCCTCTAGGCGGGGCTTGCAGTTACGCGATGTGGGGTTTTTTCCTCCCCCCCTCGCCGTACGAGTTGTTGGGCGTTGGCCCCTTCCCGGGCTCAGTTCCTTGTCCCTTGAGTCGATTGGTTCCGTCCTGTACCTTGAGGTTACCTTGAGGTGATTCCAGGGCTCAGTGTCCCCGCGGCCCGGTCGTCGACCAGGTCTCCTGGTTGCTGGACTGATCAACCAGGCTGTTAGACGCGGCTGCTCGCAGCCTGACGTATGAGTCACAGCCTGGTTGATCAGGTATCCTTTGGAGGTGCTTATCCAGTTCTCTCTTGAACACTGTGAGGGGTCGGCCAGTTATGCCCCTTATGTGTAGCGGAAGCGTGTTGAACAGTCTCGGGCCTCTGATGTTGATAGAGTTCTATCTGAGTACCTGTTGCACCTCTGCTCTTCAACGGGGGTATTCTGCACATCCTGCCATGCCTTCTGGTCTCATGTGCTGTTATTTCTGTGTGCAGGTTTGGGACCAGCCCCTCAATTATTTTCCCTCTCTCTGTAGGTGGGGGCTCTTCTCCGTTATTCCCCTCTTTTTTTCTTTGGGACGAGATATCTCCATCATGTTCCCCTCTTCTTGGGTTCTACATGACTTTTGGTCTCGGGTGTGACTGTGCTTTTATGTGCTTTCGTGACTTGTGCTTGCTTCTGTGTTCTCGAGGGGTTGGGAAGGTTTTCACTACTTCCCGTATTATTGGAACGTCTGTCGTCTTTCGGTGTGGCTTCCCTCTGGTCCTTTCTAGGGCTTGTTGGTTCTTTTCTGTGCTTATTCTTGATTTTCAGTCCTGTCTCGTTCTTTTGTGCTGTTTTTTCTCTCTGTGCTCTGTCTCGGCACTGCTCATTTTCTTTGCATACTCCTGGTCCGGGATGCCGGATTGGGCTACTTGTAGCCCAATTGGGTTCATTGTCTTCATTTCGTAAGCTGGCTATGTTGTCGCTGCTTACTCCTCTTTTGGCTCCTGTCCCATGTGATGGGCTGTTTCTTCTATTTCGTGGTTCACTCGGGTCACGTTCTGTTTGGCAATTTTTTTTGTGAAGTAGTCCTAGTTGGCGCCTTCCTGCAGAGCGGGTTGTGTGGTTCGGATAGCGTGTCCTGCGCATATGCCGTGGGAGTTTGTTTTTGTCTGGGCGGTGTGCATCAGTGCTGGTGTTTTGCGTCCTTTTTTTCTCGGGTGCTTTGCCTCTTGCTCTTCTCCATTCTCCGGTCTGTGCCCCGTAGCGCCTGGGGTGTTCTGGATTGCAGCTATGGGGAGACGCCAGGGTTTTCCCTGTTATTGGTGTGGGGCGCCTCCTTTGCCTCTACCCTGCTCTCCTGTGTGTGCGGCTCTCGCCTTCTTCTCCTGGCACTGCTCCCAGGATCTTCTCGGCAATGTTGTGTCGTGACACGTTCGTGCCTACGTTCGGTAGGTGAGTTTCTGCGGTCTGGCGTCTCTTTCGGTCAGGCGTTGGATACGTATATATATATATATATATATATATATATATATATATAAGTATATTTTTATAAATAAATATATCTTTACAAAAATATATATAATATATTTTTGGATATGGATATAAGACCGTCAGCACACAGGTGACTGTCCCTATTTCAGCCCATCCAGTCCCACTCATATGCATGTCCAACCCATGCTCGAGTCGATCGGGGGACCCACCTCATCCATGTTATGAGGTATGATGGATGAGGTGCCGGTTATGTACTCGCCTAATTGTGCTCACCTGGTTGTGCTTATAAGGATTGAGCTCTGGCTCTTTGGTCCTGCCTCTCTGCCATCGGTCGCCTGGTGTGCAGGTTCCTGGTTCTGCTGGGCTCTATTGTATCTACATTTGACTCTGTCTGGAGTCAGCCTCCTCCAATTCTCTGCCTTCGCCAAGGGTAGTTACTACATGTTGCATGAGGTACATGTTGCTGGTACACGTGTGCATTGGTAACATGTAGCACAGTTACATATGGTACTTGTTACTGTGTCAGGATATTGTGGGGTGACATTTTACTGCAGTTTTGTGCCTGGGGTTGTGTGTTGGGGATTGCTTGTGGCATTTTTCATGGTCTTCTCTGGGGTCCCTCTTTCCTTTCCCGTGTGACGGGTTGTGGTATCGCAGCTATACTGAACCAAGATAGTATGGCTCTCCCTCACACAAATAAGAAATGCTGCTATTGGCCTTGCAGTGTGTAAGTAGCAGGTGGAAACAAATGAAAATCATCAAATAAATAAACAATTTACTGAAATATTATTGAACATAAGTGCCCCTGAAAATACTTGGCTATAATACTTGGAGCCGGTTGGCCGAGCGGACAGCACGCGGGACTTGTGATCCTGTGGTCCTGGGTTCGATCTCAGGCGCCGGCGAGAAACAATGGACAGAGTTTCTTTCACCCTATGCCCCTGTTACCTAGCAGTAAATCAGGTACCTGGGTGTTAGTCAGCTGTCACGGGCTGCTTCCTGGGGGTGGAGGCCTGGTCGAGGACCGGACCGCAGGGACACTAAAAGCCCTGAAATCATCTCATGATAACCTCAAGAAGATCATGTAATGCAAAGGTGAACAAGTTAATATGACATTAATACAAAAATAAACTATAAGCAATGAATACAAATCACAATTACAGTGGCACCTCTATTAACGAGTTTAATCCGTTCTGGCACCGAGATAATTATCTGGAAAACTCATATTGACACTTTCGCGCGCCCGGCTAAGGTTAAAATAAAAAAAGCGGTATGTGCGCGCGGCGTTTTTGTCGCTTAAGCGTCAAAACAAAAATGTGTATACTCTTTTTACTCTCCTGACCTTAGTTCTCGAGCTACGTATTTCATTTTGGTACCAACGTGTTCGCAATAAAATTCTCTAGAAGAATATCAGTAAAAAAAGGTCACAAAAGGTATAGGGATACCAGCACCAAATAAATAACTACGTAGATGACTCGCCGTGAGCGCCCAACAGCAACAAAATGTTTTTACTCTTGGGATTGTTATCACCTCCACACTTGTCCTACAGCGTTAATTTTGGTATCAATGGACTCGCAATGAAATTACCAACATGGTGATATGAATATAAACGTAGAATAATGGTCGTGGCCCACCCGCAAGAGTGTGGGAAGTGGCGGAACTGTTACCCGGTATCGGTGACGCGACGACACATGTGCAATATGGCGTTTTGAAAGTTTATACTTATTTCACTGTCCTGACATTATTATTCTATGTACGTCATTCATTTTTGTGCCAATGTGTTCGCAATAGAATGTTCTATGAGCCCGTAGGTAAAAAAGATCAACAAAACGTAAGATAGAAAAATATAAAACAACGCTGGACCATATCAGTGAGCGTCAAACACACACGAAATGTTTTTACTGTTGTTATGGTTGTCAAGTTTATACTTGTTGCACACAGTTATTTTTGGTTGTACATTGATCGGAATAAAATTCCCTAAACAGACATATGCATATAATACATGATATGGGGGAAGCATTACTAGTATAAACGGCTAAAGTCACCCACCTGCAACCTGTTTGGGACACTCATGCACACGCTACACCCAAAAAAAAATCTATGAAGGTTTGAGTCTACTTACGGCAGTTTATGTGATACAGTGTTCATTCTGGTATCAAAATACTTGTTTCAGTTTGTAGTTCATGCGATTTTCAGAATCAACTGAATCCCTGGAGGTTCAACATTTGAGTCAGAGTCAGAGTCATCTGACAAAACCATCTTGTCAAATGGCAGTGTGGCAGACATCTCTGGCTCTGATTCGGTTGCTTCTTCAGCTTGAGGTGTTGAAGTGAACAAGGGCCGCCTCACACCAGATGGTCCGGGAGTTTGCATGGCGTCAGCATAGGCAGGACCTGTGTCATCATTTATGTCTGGAGCGTGCCGCAAGTGTTGAGATACTGTTGCTGTTTGAGGCCAATCTTCCGGGTCCCAGCGCAATAGGGCCCAAATTGCCACCTCGTGGAACTGTAGCAATGTTAGCTTTTTTTGATCAGTTGTGTTGTATTTGTACAAAACAAAGGCATTATGCAATGCCATTTGCAGGAAATAAAACATTATCTTTTTGGTCCACTTGTGAGTTTTCCTGGTAAATTGGTACAGGCATACCTCAGAATGCGAGTTTAATCCGTTCCTGGAGACGCCTCGCCTTCCGAAAACTCGCATTCCGAAGTTAATTTCCCCATAAGAAATAAAGGGAAATGAATTAATCCGTTCCTGACTACCCCAAAAACCCCACATCAAACTAAATTTTTATACCTAATTTACCTAATTCATCTAAATAAACCTACAAAACTATGTTCCAGTTATTACTTACCTTGCTGTCGAGTGCTGTAGGCGTATGGAAGATGGTGAGGAGGGGGGAGGAGGAGAGGAGTTACTGTTTGGAAGGGGAGTCCCCTTCCATAATCACATCAGGCAGTGAGGACCTTTCTGGTGTGCTCTCCCTGGGACGTTTAACCTGAGTGCCACTAGGTCCTGGTTGAGGCTCACTGCTCGATTAACTCACCACAAATTTGTCCATGGAAGCTTGCTTTTCCCTTCTTCGCAAGCTCTCTCTGTAGTAAGGCATCACATTGTCATTGAAAAGATTAAGACAACGGCCTACTACAGCTTTGTCTGGGTGAGTATGTTCAATAGTTGTTTGAATCTCTTCCCACATCTGACACACCTTCTTAATTACTGCAGAAGGGACACTCGCTGGTGCTGTTGGTGCTGCTGCCACCTCCTCCTCCACTGCAGAATCATTCGCTGCTGTGTTGGCTTGCTGTTCCTGTTGAAGGGCTAGGAGTTCTTCGGTGGTCAGTTCTTCGTTGTGTTCTTCCACCAACTCCTCCACATCATCACCATCCAATTCCAAGCCCATTTGCTGGCCTAGACTAACAATTTCCTCAACAATAGGCGCATCATTTATAGGCTCAAACCCCTCAAAGTCTAGTTCTCTCACACCTTCAGGCCACAATTTTCTCCAGCCAGAGATCAGGGTTCTTTGAGTCACTTCTTGCCAGGCTTTGTCAACGAGTTTTAAAGCACTACAAATGTTAAAATGCTCTCTCCAGAACTCTTTGAGGGTGAGGTTTGTGGCTTCAGTCACTTCAAAACATTTCCGGAAAAGTGCCCTTTCATACAGTTTCTTAAAATTCGCTATGATTTTCTGGTCCATAGGCTGAATTAGAGGAGTGGTGTTAGGAGGAAGGAATTTAACTGTGAGGAATTTATTGTATTGAGGCATCAAATCATCTTCCAAGCCTGGAGGATGAGCAGGAGCATTGTCAAGGAGAAGCACGGCTTTGAGTGGCAATTGTTTCTCCTGCAGATATTTTTCTATGGCAGGGCACAGCACTTCATTCACCCACTCCGAAAAAATAAGCCTAGTGACCCATGCTTTTTTATTAGACTTCCACATCACAGACAAACGGGTTTTCTGCACATTATACTGTTTGAAAACCCTTGGATTTTCAGAATGATACACTAGCAAGGGTTTAATTTTCAAATCGCCACTCGCATTTGAACACAGCACAAGCGTAAACCTATCTTTCATAGGCTTGTGTCCAGGCAAGGATTTTTCCTCCTTGGTAATGTATGTCCTCTTAGGCATTCTTTTCCAAAACAGTCCTGTTTCGTCACAATTAAACACTTGTTGCGGTAGGTATTCCCCAGTCTCTGCAAACTCTTTAAATTCGTCAATAAATCGTCCAGCGGCTGGTTTGTCTGAGCTGGCTGCCTCCCCATGCCTTGTAACACTATGGATACCACTTCTCTTTCTAAATTTTTCAAACCAGCCCCTGCTTGCCTTAAACTCTTTCTTATCTGCATCACTCGTTGCAGGGGTCTTCTTTAGAAGGTCTTCGTGCAACACCCTGGCTTTCTCACAAATAATGGCCTCCGAAACACTATCACCCCTCAACTCCTTGTCGTGTATCCAAATTAATAACAACTTTTCCACTTCTTCAAGTATTTGTGGTCTTTGTGTCGTTAATGTTCTTACTCCTTTTGCCACATTAGCACTCATAATCTTATTTTTCTTCTTAAGTATAGTGCATATTGTTGATGTGGCTTTCTTGTACTGCCTACAAAGTTCAACAACACGTGTACCGTTCTCATGCTTCCGAATGATCTCTTGTTTCTCCTCTATTGTCATCCTCACATGAGCTTTCTAGCCTTTATCCTTACCACTGGCTTTCTTGGGACTCATGGTGAGATATATAATAACAAATTGTATAGACAAATCACCAAAAATCCAACAAAACACTGAAAATCCATGACAAGAATTGATGTGGGGGTAGTCACTGAGCGCGAGACAATGGTGAACTGAGGGGCAGCGGGGCAGAGGGGCGATGATCGCCGAACGACCACGCGCTAGGTCGGCTGTACGCGTATCAACAAACTCGCGTCCAAACTCGCCTCCCGAAGTAACCATCGCCTTCCGAGACAAATTTTTGGAGTAAATACACCTCGCCTTCCGAAAACCTCGCATACAGGGACAATCGCATTCCGAGGTACCACTGTAATACCATTTGATCGAATTGGTCCACACCTTTCACGAACTTATTGTACCATGCAGCCTAGTGGTGAGAAAGAGAGCCTCATGGTGCGCAGTTTGAAACAAACCCAAAGTAAATCGGATTAAAATTGAATTTTATACAAATATTTTTTTCAGGACATCATTTTATGTCCACATTGCGGAAGCGGGTAGGCGAAACAGGACTCCAGATTATGTCCTGATCCGCATAAAGTGTTAAGAAACAAATTTCCCCATTTAAAATAAAGGAAATAAATTTAATCCGTTCCACTCCCAGAAACATCCATACTTGTATGACATTTTTGTAAATATAATATTGCACATGTAATTATAAATGTTTTGTTGTACTGTTTTCATGTTTACTTTACCTTATGAAGAGTCGTTGCTGGCTTGAGGGAGATGATGGGGAGGTGGGAAGGAGGAGAGGGGTTATGGTGTGGAAGGAGAATCCACCTCTGAGTCAGGCGGGCTCTCTCTTGGGAATTTCATCCCACTGGGACCGGGTTGTAGTTCACTATCACTGGCTCTTCTTTTCTCTACTTTTGCAAAGAACGTATCTATTGACAATTGCTTTTGTCTTTGTTTTAGGATGTTCCTAAAACAAGACAGCAAATTGTCATTAAACATGTTCACACACCGGGTTGTTACTGCTTTATCAGGGCAGCTTTTCCAAGAATGCGGTCACCTTTTCAAACATTCTGAACACTTCCCTGATCTCACTGGAAGAGGCAGCATCTTCCCTTACCACCTCATCCCCCATACTAATGGTGCAAATTGTTGATGAGGCCCTGCTATACTCCCTTGTGAGATCAGTCACACAGACACCACGCTCATGCTTTGCTATAATTTCCTTCTACAAATCCACAGTAATTGTGTCTTTCTTCATCTTGACAACACTATAGCAAACAGCTTCTTTGGCGACATCGTGCGTTACAAATTGTAGTCACAAAACCACAAAAAACCCAGAGAAAAGCGCAAATAAATCCAGAGGGATGCTTGTCGTGTGTGATAAAACAACATTGGCGTCGGAGGCGTCCGAGAATTTGCGAGAACCCACGAGACGCTAGGAAGCACCATGTGGTTTTGCTCGTTAATAGAGACAAATTTGCTGCAAGTGGCTCGCTCGTTACTGGAAATGCTCGTAAATAGAACTGCTCGTTAATCGAGGTGCCACTGTATATACTGGTGTACTGAAGACGGCTACCATACCACCATGGCATCAGTCACATGACGTTGGCTGAAGGCGGACGATGGGTGAGAGACATGAAGGTGATCCTAGAGCACTAAGGGAGAGACTGGCTCTCCAGGGAGGCGGCACCCTTTATATAGTCCGGCGGTGATGACTCATCCAGTGTCAATGTAAGGTGGACATCTGGTCAACTAGGAAACTGCTTGTTGTGGCTGGCGGTGCCTTTGTGTTGAGCTGCACCACTGCCAGTTGAAGGTGGCTAACTGCTTGTTTGGGGGGGGGGGGGGGCAAACTACTGAGAGGTGGCAGGACTGATGACTTATCTGGGCTAATGTAGATATAGACTTCCAGTGCAGAGGCATTGCAGGTGAAGGGAAAAGGCAGTTCCACTGCTATGCAGGGAATTCACGTGATAGCTCCTCGAAGCCTTTTCTTAATGCCTGAGATGTCGATGCTGGAAGGAGTGTGGAAGCAGAAGGTTCCACTTCATGAACACGTGATAGTGCGTCCGCAACTACTATGTTGTCTGATCCTTTGATGTAAAAGATCTGGACGTTGTAGTTTTGTAGGTACAAGACCGAATGAAGTAGATGCTGGTTGGAGAATTGGGCTTGTTGTAGAAAACAAAGAGGATTATGATCAGAATAGATGGTGATGGGTTGGTGTCCTTGAAGGTAAGGTTCATATCGTTGCAAGCATAGGACAATGGCGAGTAGCTCCTTCTCTATAGTGCTGTAGTTTTGTTGGTGAGGCTTCAGCTTGTAGCTGTAGTTGCTGACTGGTAGAACTTCCCCCCTCTCTTTGCTGCATCAGGACACCCCCAATGCTGGTGCTGCTGGCATCAACATTAAGAATGAAGGATTGTTTCACATCTGGAGAGGTGAGAATGGGGTTAGTACACAGCAAAGTTTTCAATCGTTTGAAGGCAATGGATTGTGAGTTGGTCCAAATGTATTTCTTTTTAGGGCTGGTAATATTTATTAAAGGTGTGGCAACTTTGCTGAAGTTCTTGCAGAACCTATGGTAGTAAGACGCTAGTCTCAAGAATCTCATAAGTTGTTTACGAGAAGTGGGCTGTGGATATTTTTGGATGGCTTGAAGATGTATATTTAAAGGTGCTAAGCTTTAGGGAGCCGGTCGGCCGAGCGGACAGCACGCTGGACTTGTGATCCTGTGGTCCTGGGTTCGATCCCAGGCGCCGGCGAGAAACAATGGGCAGAGTTTCTTTCACCCTATGCCCCTGTTACCTAGCAGTAAAATAGGTACCTGGGTGTTAGTCAGCTGTCACGGGCTGCTTCCTGGGGGTGGAGGCCTGGTCGAGGACCGGGCCGCGGGGACACTAAAGCCCCGAAATCATCTCAAGATAACCTCAAGATAAGCTTCCACTGCCTATAACATGACCAAGATATTGTACTTTACCTTTAGTAAACATGAACTTGCCCAAATTAATGGTGAGACCAGCCTGGAGAAGCTTGTAGAATAGTCGTTGTAGTCGGTCAAGGTGTTCTTCCCACGAGTTGGTTGCTACAACGATGTCGTCCAGGTAGGCATAGGTGTTGTCAAGATCATGAATGACGAGGTTAACAGCTCACTGGAAAGTAGCTGGGGCATTGCAAAGTCCAAAAGGTAACCGTTCATACCTAAAAAGGCCAAAAGGAGTGATAAAGGCTGAGATATCTTTAGCACGCTCAGAAAGTCTAATTTGATTATAGCCCTTTAAGAGGTCTATTTGGGACAAATAGGTGACGTTACCTATTGCATCTAAGATGTCGTCGATGCGAGGGTTAAGGATAAGAGTCTTTGATGGTAACTGCATTTAACTTCCTATAATCGGTGCACAGCCTTACCTTGCCATATGGTTTGGGAACCAGTATGTATGACCCTTATGTTCTTCAAACAATAAGGTTTGAATTTCACCGACAGAGCGTTACCTTTCAACACCGTGTCGGACAGGTGTTTGGGAGCCAGAGGCGCGTGCGCCATCCATGGTTGCTTATTCAGTACTAACCCAGCCAGCATCCCTAGGGTATTCTGGGAATTTTTTCCATAATGGCTGCCTCTCACTGGAGGTCCTAAGAGTCCATTTCGTACACAACCAACCTCGCTCACATTTAGAATGGGTACGGAAAAATCAAAAAGAGATTTCTTGGTTGGCGCAGTTTCCCGCCGACCGAGAATACTCGGCTGGCACAGTTAAGTGGTTAAGATATGGGTACCACACAACCGCTGCATATTCTAGCTTTAGCCTAACAAAAGTCGTGAACAATTTCTTTAGTATTTCGCCATCCATGTATTTAAAAGCAATTCTAAAGTTAGAAAGCGTGGCATAGGCTCCTCGCACAACGTTCTTTATGTGGTTCTCGGGTGATAGTTTTCTATCTAGAACCATCTCTAGATCTCTTTCTTTATCAGAATTTATTAAAGATTTCTCACATAATTTATAGGATGTGTGTGGGGTCTATGTTCTCCTATTCCACATTCCATAACATGGCAAATGGAATTTAATGTGAATAAATGCCAAGTGGTGCTCCATATACTTACTTTGTCCAGGTCTTCTAGAAAGGCATGACAATCATCGAAGTTTCTTATCCTTCCTATTATCTTAGCATCATCAGCAAACATGTTCATATAATTTTATATTCCATCTGGTAGCTCATTTATGTAGACAATGAACATCACTGGTGCAAGAACTGAACCCTGTGGTACTCCACTTGAGACATTTCTCCAGTCCAACACATAGCCTTTGATTACTGCCCTCATTTTTCTGTCAGAAAATTTTTCAGTGTGCACATTTTCCAGTTTGTTATGTGCTTCTTAAGATATGGGCACCATACAACCATTGCATATTCCAGCTTTGGTCTAACAAAAGTCGTGAACAATTTCTTTAGTATTTCTCCATCCATGTATTTAAAAGCAATTCTAAAGTTAGAAAGTGTAGCATAGGCTCCTCGCACAATGTTCTTAACGTGGTCCTCAGGTGACAGTTTTCTATCTAGAACCACCCTAGTCAGGGGCGCCTGACAGCTGGGTGGACAGCGCTTCGGATTCGTAGTTCTGAAGTTCCGGGTTCAATCCCCGGTGGAGGCGGATACAAATGGGCAAAATGTTTCTTTCACCCTGATGCCCCCGTTACCTAGCAGGAAATAGGTACCTGGAAGTTAGTAAGCTGCTATGGGCAGCTTCCTGGGGTGTGTGTAACAAAATGGAGGCATGGTCGAGGACCGAGCCGCAGGGACGGTAAGCCCCGAAATCATCTCAAGATAACCTCAAGATAACCCTTAGATCCCTTTCTTTGTCAGAATTCTTGAAAGATTTCTCACATAATTTATAGGTTGTGTGGGTCTATATTCTCCAATTCCACATTCCATAACATGGCATTTATTCACATTAAATTCCATTTGCCAAGTGGTGCTCCATATACTTATTTTGTCCAGGTCTTCTTGAAGGGCATGACAATCATTTAGGTTTCTTATCTTTCCTATTATCTTAGCATAATCAGCAACATGTTCATATAATTCTGTATTCCATACGTTGCCTCTAATTATGGCCCCTCATTTTTCTATCAGTTAGGAAATTTTTCATCCATGTTAGAAGCTTACCAGTCACCCCTCCAAAATGTTCCAGTTTCCACAACAACCTCTTATGTGGAACTCTGTCAAACTGTCAAAAGCCTGTTTTAGGTCCAGATAGATGCAGTCAATCCATCCATCTCTTTCCTATAAAATCTCTATGGCTCTATCATAGAAACTGAGTAAATTCTTTACACAGGATCTTCCAGATTGAAAACCATACTGTCTGTCTGATATTATATAATTTTTCTCCAGGTGTTCTACCCATTTAGTTTTAATTATTTTTTCCAATATTTTGACTATTACACTTATCATTGATACAGGTCTATAATTGAGGGGGGTCTTCCATGCTGCCACTTTTGTAGATTGGAACTATGTTAGCCTTTTTCCACACATCAGCTACAACTCATGTACACAGGGATGCCTGAAAAAATCAGTTGAAGTGGAATGCTGAGCTCAGGTCAGCCGAGCGGACAGCACATTGGACTTGTGATCCTGTGGTCCCGGGTTCGATCCCGGGCGCCGGTGAGAAACAATGGGCAGAGTTTCTTTCACCCTATGCCCCTGTTACCTAGCAGTAAAATAGGTACCTGGGTGTTAGTCAGCTGTCACGGGCTGCTTCCTGGGGGTGGAGGCCTGGTCGAGGACCGGGCCACGGGGACACTAAAGCCCCGAAATCATCTCAAGATAACCTCAAGATATGCTTTACAAGCTTGGCTACATACAACCTACAAGTACTAAAGCCAAGGGTGTACGTGAGTGCGTTATTTGCAAGCACACAGAAGGAAGAAACAGGAAGAGAATATTTATCTGTACCTGGTGAACTGAGAGCGAAGTCGCGCTGTGTACCATGGACTACTTCGTTGATTATTACTCACTTCCGAAGTACTGAGTGTGTAATACAGTGTGTTACTGTGTAAATAGTGTGTGAAACTGTACATATTGTAATTTTAGTGAATTTTTAACAAGTAATATTGTGACAATAAGCATTTATTGTGGACACATTACTGACACATTTATCACAATTCCATGGAACATTATGAACGTTCTACTGTATACATATTGTAAAGGACACAAATATGCATCTACAAGCGATAAAAAAAATTAAAATAAAACCGCAATGGAAATACATAAAACAAATAATTGAAAATGTATTTGTGGCAACACCCGGTGCTTGAATGGCCCACGTGACCGTGTCTGGGCGATTCACGCACAGGCGACCAGGCCCTGATGACGTCACAGCACACCTTGTCCACGTCCCCCACAGCCAAAGTAAGTGGAATTTGGTATTTATTTTTACATAGACTTGTTCAGGGAAGGGAATTTATCATTTTACGAAGAAAAAATAATTTTTTGAGAACACTTTATTTCATGCGCACCGAGGGAATTTCACAATAAACTCGGAGCAGCACGGTGGTTAACCCTCAAACCGCCAGGGGCCCAAATGGAATTAACACCCACAGGCACAAAAAAAAAAAAAAAAAAAAAAATCTTTGTCATATAGAAGTGTTCATTTTTGTTCCCTGATCACGGAAAAAATAACAAAAAATCGTAGGTAGCATATTTTAGCCGCAATAGGGTAGGGAAGTCTGGTAAAAAAGGGGTGTTGACAGAGCCTTCACCAGACGAGGTCTACTCCACCCGAGCTATCAGACGGCAGTTGCCACAAATGTATTATTACCTAATTATTTCAAGGTCTCTGATTGATTTTTTCTTAGTTTTTTTGCAGTAATATTATTCCATACAGTGAATTGTGGTATATTTATATAATAAAATGTGTAAAGCATCACTGTACTAAAATTTTTGGTTTGCATATTAGTGATTCAATTATTAAGTTCATAAAACAATAAACAAATAGTTTTGCTGTTGTTACACTATCTATATACACAGGTTATATATAAGTATCTGCATGTTTTGTTCACCATAACGAACTACTAAGTTGGTCTTGTGAGTCAAAAAGCAACGAGGAGTGACCGCCACACTCCAGCCAGCCACTCGTTGCCACTCCCTCCCTCAACAACACCTCACTCACCATTCTCCTCCCACAATACTGTTTTTGCATTTATTCACTATACACAGGCATTATATATACGTATTTACATGTTTTGTTCACTATAACTGTACATCTAAGCTTGTATGGTGAGTAAAGGCACAAAGACGTAGCTATTTACACAGTCAGCTAGTGACGGCCGCCCTCAAGGCCAGACGCACTAATATTTCTCCTCCAACAATATTGTTTGTGGTGTTATTACGCTATATACACACATTATATATAAGTATCTACCTGTTTTATTCACCATACCTGTACAAATAAGCTGGTATGGTGCCCAAAGACCATCGTGGTCACCAGTAAACAACATGACAAGTCGTGCAGACGACGCATCTCCCTCACCAAAATGGTGGCTCCCAACCTACTCCTCTCGCTGTTATCTCGCACTATACACACGTTATATATAAGTATCTACATTTGTGTTCACCATGGCGAACCACTAAGTTGGTATGGTGAGTGCAGTCAATAAAAGGTGTCCACACACACAAGACAACGCCACAACCCTCATTCCCACAGCCTTGCTCCTAACTCCATGGAGCACAGCGCTAAATATCACCACAATCCTGCTATTATCAGAATCCTGGTCAGTTTTATCACAGTCAGGGGTCTTCTATAATACTATCATTGCTAAATAATAGCAGTGTCATGTATATTATAGCATTTGTAGGCAATGCTGTGGTAAAAAACTGAACAGCGGTGCTGTGAGCTCGTGCTGCATGCGCCAGCCTTGGTGGCTTGCTCATTACTGACGCTCTAACACCCAAGAATGTTGGCCTGGATTTTTTTTCTAGGTGGCATCTGGCAACTATCGGTCGTGGCTGTACTATAGCTGCCCCTATCCCAGGCGGGGTGTTTAAATTATAGCGCTAGACACGAAATCATATATAAATGATGTGTGCGGTTTCGGTTTTGTCACTGATATCATTTATATATGATATGCGCGGTTTGAGGGTTAAACCACACAATACATATATAGATGATTTCCATAACAAAACCGAAAACGCACAATACATTAACCCTTGAATAGCGCCTGGTTATTTAGCATGTCACTCACAGGCCCATACAAAAAACAAAACAAAAAAAAAAATTCTAAACCTGTTAATTTGTGTTCACTGATCATGGAAAAAAAATCGTAAGTGGCATATATTGCCTGCTATAGGGCGGGGAAGTCTGGCAAAAAACAGGCGCTGACTCGGCATGTATCCCAGGCGGTCTGTTGCTCGCCAGCTGTCAGGCCGGAGTTGCCACAAAGAGATAATTACCTAATTATTTCAATGTCTCTGATTTTTTGTAGTTTTTTTCCTGTAATATTATTCAATAGTGTGTAGTGTGATATATTTATATAATAAAATGAGTGAATCATCGCTGTACTCAAAAATATGGTGTGCATATTGTTGATTCAATTATGTTCATCAAACAGTGAACAAATACTTTGTTGGTTATTACACTATATACACAGGTTATATATAAGTATCTGCATGTTTTGTTCACCATAACGAACCACTAAGTTGCTATTACAAGTCAAAAAGTAACGAGGAGTGACCGCCACTCACTCCCTCCCTCAACACCTCACTCGCCCACATTCTCCTCCCACCATACTGTTTTTGCTTTTATTCACTATATACAGTCGTTATATGCAAGTATCTACATTCGTGTTCACCATAACGAGCCACTAAGTTGGCATGCTGAGTGGCAGTGGCAGCCCGCCACTGGCTGCTACTTCCTCCCTCCCTCAAGTCACCTGACTCACACACATTCTCCTCCCACAATGCTGTTTTTCCTTTTATATACAGACGTTATATATAAGTATTTACATGTTTTGTTCACCATAACTGTACATCTAAGCTTGTATGGTGAGTAAAGGCACAAAGACGTAGCTACTCACACAGCTGGTGGCTGCCGCCCTCAAGGCCAGGGGCACTAATATTTCTCCTCCAACAATACTGCTTGTGGTGTTATTACGCTATATACACACATTATATATAAGTATCTACCTCTTTTATTCACCATACTTGTTCAAGTAAACTGGTATGGTGCCCAAAGACCATCGTGGTCACCAGTAAACAACATAAGTTGTGCAGACGATGCCACCGGTCTCACCAAAATGGCGGCTCCCAACCTACTCCTCTTGCTGTTTATACCCTCTATACACATGTTATATATAAGTATCTACATTTGTGATCACCATAGTGAACCACAAAGCTGATATGGTGAGTGCAGTCAATAAAAGGTGGCCACACACAGTCAGAAGACAACACCACTACCCTCCCTCCCACAGCATTACTCCTCCCTCTATAGAGCACAGAGCTAAATATCACCACAATCCTGCTATTATCAGAACCCTGGTCAGTTTTATCACAGTCAGGGGTCATCTGTAATAATATCATCGCTACATAATAGCATGAACAAGTATATTATGGCATTTTTAGGCGATGCTGTGGTCACAAGCTGAACAGCAATGCTGTGAGCTCATGCAGCGTGCATCAGGCTTGGTAACTCGCTCAATACACGCCCCTGACACCCGGGAATTTGGCCTATGATTTTTTTTTTAATGGTGTCCGTTTACAAGAGCCCTGATGAAGGTGTGGTGAACCCCATTTATCCGCGGGCCGTTTAAATCTTGCGCGGTACTCCAAAGCATCATATGATGCAGTGGGCAATTTAAGGGTTAATAACTGTTTTAGTGTCTAGCGCCTTAAATTAATTTAAACGTCGCACGTGGGATAGGGGCAGCTTTAGTGCAGCCACGATAGATAGTTGACAGACACCACCTAGAAAAAAAATCGTGGCCAACATTCCTGGGTGTGAGAGCGTCAGTATTGAGCGAGCCACCAAGGTTGACGCACGCAGCATAAACGCACAGCACTGCTGTTCAGCTTGTGACCACAGCATCACCTAAAAAGTCAAAATATATATGTTCATGTTATTATTTAGTGATGATAGTATTACAGAAGTCCCCTGACTGTGATAAAACTGACCAGGATTCTGATAATAGCAGGATTGTGGTGATATTTAGCGCTGTGAACCATGGAGGGAGGAGAAATGCTGTGGGAGGGAGGAGAAATGCTGTGGGAGGGAGGGTGGTGGCATCATCTTTTGACTGTGTGTGTAGCCACTTTTTGTTGACTGCACTCACCATACCAGCTTAGTGGTTCGCTATGGTGAACACAAATGTAGATACTTATATATAAAGTGTGTATAGAGTGGAATAACAGCAATAGGAGTAGGTTGGGAGCCGCCATTTTGGTGAGGGAGGTGCGTCGTCTGCATGACTTATCATGTTGTTTACTGGTGGCCACTATGGACTTTGGGCACCATACCAGCTTATTTTTATAGGTATGGTGAATAAAACAGGTAGATACTTATATGTAATGTTTGTATATACCATAATAACACCATAAACAGTATTGTTGGAGGCAAAATATTAGTGTGTCTGGCTTTGAGGGCGGCCGCTACCAGCTGACTGTGTGAGTTGCTACGTCTTTGTGCCTTTACTCACCATACAAGCTTAGATGTACAGTTATGGTGAACAAAACATATAAATACTTATATATAACGTCTGTGTATAGCGGCAATAGACATTCGAGAGAGAGGAATGTGTGATAGGAGAATACAGAGTAAAATACAATTGGAAGGAAAGGGAGTGCAATATTTTTCTGGCAAGATTTATAACTGCATACCAAGATGATTCAGAGGGGAAAGTTGGGGTTAATATATACATATACGAGAGGGGTAGACCATCTTCCAATTCATACAATAGGTTTTTGTAAATGAAATTTCTATAATCTTTTATTCAACTTTTGAAAAGTGGCTACCAAATGCAAAAACAGTATTGTGGGAGGAGAATGAGGGTGAGTAAGGTGTTGTTGAGGGAGTGAGTGGCAGAGAGTGGCTGGCTGGTGTGTGGCGGTCACTCCTCGTTGCATTTTGACTCACAAGACCAACTTAGTGGTTTGTTATGATGAACAAAACATGCAGATACTTATATATAACCTGTGTATATAGTATAATAACAGCAAAACTATTGGTTTATTGTTTTATGAATATAATAATTGAATCACTAATATGCACACCATAATTTTGAGTACAGCGATGGTTCATACATTTTATTATATAAATATACAGAGCACCACTTGGTTTCCGAACTTTAGTTATCCGAAACTTCCAGTTTCCCGATTGGGGTTGGGGAGTCATGCTACCCGAACAAAGTTCGGGTAGGAAGGGGTCCACCAAGCGTCACGCCGGCTTGTGGTGGTGGGTGGGCGATGGTCCAGTTTGCCCACTGTGACTTCACAGATTCACGGCCTATTATTCCTATTATTTTGAATTGCCATAAGGCTGGAATGTTCATTCTGTGCTTTTGTTTTACATATCTGCACAATCAAGAAACATCTGTGCACCATGTTGGCTCCAAATGCACGCATTGCGTCAGTGATGGCTGACTGGTGGGTGGATGGACGATGGAGCTGAGGTGGGAGGCAGTATGAATGAGGGGGGGGGGGAGAATCAGTGAGAGAGGGGGGGAGAGAGATGCTAGGAGGGAGGGGGAGGTATGGAGAGATGTTAGGAGGTAGGGAGAGATGCTAAGAGGGAGGGGGAGGTAGGGAGAGATGCTAGGAGGTAGGCAGGAAGGGATGGAAGTAGTGAGAATTAGGGAGGGAAAGGCAGGCTGGCAGGCACAGGCAGGCACAGGCAGGCAGACAGGCAGGAAGGCAGGCAGGCTAGCTTGCAGGCAGGGAGTGAGTGGTAGTCACGCGGTTGAACCGCGTGACCTTGAGAGATGGGATGTAGGGGGGGCGGGTGGTTTGTTGGTGGTGGGGGTGAGACCGGCTCATTCCCGAAGATAAGCCTAACACACACTACCCGTTAGCATGATGGCAGGGGGGGAGGCAGGCTGGCTGGAAAGGAAGCAGGCTGGCTGGCAGGCAGGCTGGCTGGCAGGCTGGGAAGGAGGCAGGCTGGGAAGGAGGCAGGCTGGCAGGCTGGCAGACTGGCAGGCTGGGAAGGAGGCAGGCTGGGAAGGAGGCAGGCTGGTAAGGAAGCAGGCTGGCAGGCTGGGAAGGAGGCAGGCAGGCAGGCTGGGAAGGAAGCAGGCTGGCAGGCTGGGAAGGAGGCAGGCTGGCAGGCTGGGAAGGAGGCAGGCTGGCAGGCTGGGAAAGAGGCAGGCTGGCAGGCTGGGAAGGAGGCAGGCTGGCAGGCTGGGAGGGAGGCAGGCTGGCAGGCTGGGAAGGAGGCAGGCTGGGAAGGAGGCAGGCTGGGAAGGAAGCAGGCTGGGAAGGAAGCAGGCTGGCAGGCTGGGAAGGAGGCAGGCTGGCAGGCTGGGAAGGAGGCAGGCAGGCTGGCAGGCTGGGAAGGAGGCAGGCAGGCTGGCAGGCTGGGAAGGAGGCAGGCAGGCTGGCAGGCTGGGAAGGAGGCAGGCTGGGAAGGAGGCAGACAGGCAGGCTGGGAAGGAGGCAGGCTGGGAAGGAAGCAGGCTGGCAGGCTGGGAAGGAGGCAGGCTGGCAGGCTGGGAAGGAGGCAGGCAGGCTGGCAGGCTGGGAAGGAGGCAGGCAGGCTGGCAGGCTGGGAAGGAGGCAGGCTGGGAAGGAGGCAGACAGGCAGGCTGGGAAGGAGGCAGGCTGGGAAGGAAGCAGGCTGGCAGGCTGGGAAGGAGGCAGGCAGGCTGGCAGGCTGGGAAGGAGGCAGGCTGGGAAGGAGGCAGGCTGGGAAGGAAGCAGGCTGGCAGGCTGGGAAGGAGGCAGGCAGGCAGGAAGCGATATATGGGTGTTGAAGTAAACTGTGAACCACGTGACCTTTGAGAGTGTGTGTGTGTGTGTATGGGTTTGGGGTGGGGGGTGGGGGTGGTGTGTCGGTGGTGGGGGGAGAGGGGGGGTGTGTCGGTGGTGGGGGGAGAGGGGGAGGTGTGTCGGTGGTGGGGGGAGATGGGGAGGTGTGTTGGTGGTGGGGGAGGGACCGGCTGACTCCGTAAGCCTAACCACACTCCACAGACCTGTGACCCAGATTTGTTTCTTAAATGTACAGTACATCATCGTATATTTTAGGCAGGATGTGCCTGCAGGCTGGCAGGAAACATCCAGAGGATGTTTGCCAGACGTCTTAATAATCAGTTAGGAACAATTAAGGACTTTTATAAAGCGGATCAGGACTTCACTTATTGATGAGTACAAACAAAACACGGTCGCATTTACGCCATGAACCTGACGATTTTTTCCCCTAGAGTTTTTTTTTTCATAAATTTTTCGGAAAAATTTCTTTTTACATTTATAGTTTATTTTTTTCCCCTCTATTTCTCGTATACGAACTTACATGTTAACCGACGGGTCTCGTCCCCAAGGGGTTCGGAAACCAAGTGGTGCTCTGTATCACAATTCACTGTATTGAATAATATTAATGCAAAAAAACTAAGAAAAAATCAATCGGAGACATTGAAATAATTAGGTAATAATATATTTGTGGCAACTGCCGCCTGACAGCTCGGGCAGAGTAGACCTCGTCTGGTGAAGGCTCTGTCAACGCCCCTTTTTTGCCTGACTTCCCTTCCCTATTGCGGCTAAAATATGCCACCTACTATATTTTTGTTATTTTTTCCATGATCAGGGAACAAAAATGAATACTTATAAGACGAAAGAATTTTTTGGATTTTTTTGTTGTTGTTGCGCCTGTGGGTGTTGAAGCCATTTGGACCCATAGCGGTTTGAGGGTTAAACAATAGAGATTTTATACAAAATTTGAAAATATCCTGAGTTACTTTACAATTTATTGAAATATTTTAGTTGTGTTTTATTTGTTTTATAAAACTGTAATATAAATACAGTGGCACCTTGACTTACGATTGCCCCTACTTACGATAATTTCGAGTTACAATGTAAATTTCATCGAAAAATGCGACCCGACATCCGATGGTGTCGTCAACTTACGATACTTGTTGGTATACGTTCGGGTCGGCCGAGCGCGTGGTTCCCGGTCACGCGGCCGACCTGCCTCAGTTTACTACAGCTGCCTGCTTAGTGATGATCGCGCCTTTAAGAAATTTTGTTTTTGTGGTGATTTTTTGCATTTTGAACATTAAAGTAATTATTATATAGCACGCCATGAGTCCCAGGAAAGTCAGTGGTTAGGCTCAACATATGAGATCCAATGTAAGGATGACCATAGAGCAGAAACCAGAGATCATTCGTAAATATGAAGATGGTGTGTGGGTTGTTGAACTGGCTAGGCAGTACAACAAATCTCTGTCAATGATATCCACCATACTGGCTAAGAAAAAGGACATTATGGGTGCTAAAGTAATGCATCATTACAAACAAATGTTAAAACGAAGGAAAAAACAAATGTCTCTTGACAAATTTGTAGTGAGACAAACAAGCACTGAACCACAACCAGGTCTTAGTGGTATTCAGGCAAAACGTAGGAGAGAGAGAGTACCCCAGAGAAAACATCACTGCCTGTTGTGATAATGGAAGGGAACTCCCCTTCCAAACAGTAACAACTCTCCTCCTCCCCCCTCATCACCATCTTCCATATGCCATCAAGAGCCCTCCATAAAGGTAAGATAAACTTAGATACTGTATTGTAGTTAGAAAAAAAAAACATTGTATTCAGTATAAAATGTATTTTTATGTTAATATTTTGGAGGGTGGGAAACGGATTAATTCAAATTCCTTTATTTCTTATGGGAAAAATCGCTTCGACTTACGATCCGTCTCTGGGAACGGATTAGCATCGTAAGTCGAGGCCCCATTGTATAGCTATAGGTTAAGTAGTAATTGAATTAAGAAGCAATAAAATGCTTATTTTCAAAAACTAAGACGGTTAGGTGAGGTCGTGGTTTTCTATTCAGCTTTTCAGGTAAACTCAAATATTCACAATATACTTGACAGTACGATTTAATACTAAGTGTAAATAAGTACAATTCCTGACATCCATACATAGTATATAATTGCACTTATGGGGCTGTTACATTTACCTCCCCATTTTTGAAGGACGGACTGCATTTTATGAAGAATTTTCTTTGTTTGAAGCTTAGTCTGGCTGCCTTATTAATTCGAATTGTTTAAATTCAAACAGAAAGAATCATTAATTGAGCAATTAGCTGTTAATGTGTGTATACACTTTTTTTGGAAAGTTTGTACAGTGAAACCTTGGTCTATGAATGCCTCAGAGTATCGATAGTTTGGAGTATGAAGTAAATTTCAACATAAAATTTTACTCAATGTACGAAGTTTGCCTTGGCGCACAAGTTGTTTGTTGATTCTTGTATGGGTGAGGTGCATGGGTTCTGCTGGGCATGGGACAAGGCATGCTCTGTTTACCAGTACAGTATATCCCACCTAGTGACGACAGCGCTTGAATTCTCTGTGAAGAATTGCACAGTTTTCAGCTTTTTTGGTTTCTGAACATAAATTTTTTTATTATATATCATGCCATGTGTCCCAAGAAAGTCAGTGGTAAAAGTTAACCCTAGAAAATAGTTGGTAGGATGATACAGGAAAAACAAGAAATAATTCGTAAACATGAAGATGGTACAGTATGTGGGTTGTAGGTACAGTATGATGGTAGGGAAAAAACGTGTCTATAGAAAGATTCTTAGTAAGACAGGCAAACTGTGAGCCACAACCATGTTCTAGTGGTATGCCTACAAAAAGTAGGAGAGAGAGCATCCCAGAAATGAAATCACTGCCTGATATTATAATGGAAGGGGACTCTCCTTCCAAACACTAACGCCTCTCCTCCCCCCTCCTCACCATCTTCCATGCGCCAACAAGAGTCCTCAATAAAGGTAATGTATAGTGAAACATATGAGTTGTGTTTTGTATAAAATTATTTTTAAGTTAACACTTTCACGCGCCCGACGCATCCCACCCGCAAGACCGTGGGAAGTTGCCCAAGTGTTACCCGTTACCGCACGCCCAACTGCACATCGGCTACACAACTACTGAAAAGTTTATACTCTTTTTTTAATGTTTCTGACCTTCATTTTCGATGTACAAGTTTTATTTTGGTATCGATGTGTTGCCAATGAAATGTTCTAGAGGAACATATGTATAACATGTCACCAAGGCTAACGTGATGCCGGCACCAAATAAAAAACTAAGTCATTTTAGCCGTTCACGCCAAACAGCGCGAACATTTTGCTACTCTTTTTCAGGTTTATCAAGTCCAAACTTGTTCGACATCGTTCTTTTTTGTATCACTGTGTTCGCAATAAAATTTCCTACACAGACATATGCATATAAATTAGACAACATGGGCGTGCCTCGCCCGCAACGACCCCTAAAGTCATCGAAGCCTTACCCACTACAGCACACTCATTGCCACACACGCTACACCCAATACACCAGACAAACACAAACAGTTTGCTGACAGACGTTTTTGTGCAACATTGTTCATTGTGGTATCAAATTATTCCCAATAAAATGCTCTAAATAGAAAGACAAATATAAGCAATAACAACCACAATATATATAAGCAATACTAATAACAAAGTATAAAGACTAAAATTGGCAAAGTTACCCATGAGCGCGCAAAATCTGTAAAATGTATACAGTATCCACTCAATTTAACGACCTCTTTTATACCGATCTGCCGGTAATAACGACCGGTTTGGGAGATCGGATTCTGGAGCCTCGTATACCGGTCTGGTGGTCGATATTACCGATGGTCGGTATTGGGTTTGTTTTGGCATCGCCAGCCCCTCATATGGCGACCAAGCCACCGACCTCGATCATCCAGAGTGGTATATTAAATCTTAACTTTCTTTTAAAATGAATCAGTTTTATTAAGAAAATTCTAAATTATTGTTAATAAAATATTTTAAAACAATTGTTATTAAGCAAAATTCTTTGTTTTCTTATTAAATACCTTTCATAGTATAGGCAATAGGTATTTTTTTTCCCACGGACCTAGAATGTACTGCGCCTGGCCATGTGACCGCATTGTTTGCTGTGAACTCGCGTGGCTGAGAGCAATGTCTCAGAATATTAGCCAGAGAAAATTAGATTCAGACAAAAATAGATAAATTCATGATTTCAATGATTCGTGAAAGTACCCTCTGGGAATTCAACAAGTCGTGCAGCCTCCGCCAGCAACAAATGCTCTGCAAGCTATGCTGCACCCACTGATGCTGAATTCCCATCGACAAGTTGTGCAGCCTCTGCCGGCAACGAATGCTCTGCAAGCTATGCTGCACCCACCGATGCTGAATTCCCATCGATAAGTTGTGCAGCCTCCACCTGCAACGAATTCTCTGCAAGCCATGTTGCATCCGCTGATGCAACATCAAAATTCCCATCAAAAGTCGTGTAGCCTCCACTAACGATATAAAATATGATTGAAAGGCATATAAATTAGTGTAAGAAGTGTTGATAGAGTACAGTATTGTAAGTGTTAATGATTATTTAAGCCTTGACAAAAAGATACTGTACAGTCTATATATACAGTATAAATAATTTTCAGTTGTGAATTAGAATTAGAACTCATGTGAATTAGTAGTATTGCTAGCTGTTGTGTGAAGTGAATGCCTGAAAATAAGTGTACATACTGTATGTACCCTGTAATCAGTACTGAACAATATAAAACAAGCGCTGTAGAGGATGATGTAATCTTAACAGCTTCGTAATCTTCAGCTTCATTAAAAGTAAGTCAATTTACCAATTTTATTATAGTATTTCAACATATTAATTTTTTTTTTCAACAAAAGCTACATATTAATCTCTGCAAATGTATATTCTATCATTAGCAGAGAAAAGGTGAGCTCAAAATATTTTGTCTTGGCTAGCTCTCGTTGGCAAGGCTCGATCACCATTGTTATGGCTTGGCCGCCATAGCCTGTGTCATAACATTAAAAATACATTACCTGCACTGTTCAGGGTAAAACAAAACACATCTCTAAAATGTTATTGAGAAAATATTAACAATCACTGATTGATACATGAAATATTTTGCAATACAAAGGAATGAATCCATTTTTTCCCACCCATCTGGACTTGATCAGACCGTGTTCACACATCATCCATGCACTAGCCACCAGTTGGCTTAATCGTTGGCGTGGCACTAAATTGGAACGCAATTACACAATGAACTTTGCTTAATTTTAGTTATACAGTATAAAAATATATCCTACCTGAATGTTACTTGGAAAATTACCCGACTCGACTTATCTTCGGAAATAACGGAGCTCCGGAAATAACGACGAGGGTACAGCCCCATAAAGGCCGTTAAATTGAGTGGATACTGTATACTCGTTCCAGTTTTCTCGCCTTATTTCTTGTGCTACATCGTTCGTTTTGGTATCATTGTGTTCGCAATAGAATTCTCTATAGTGATATATGCATATAAGGTCTAAAAGCCCGGAGTGAGTCCCACAGCAGAGCCTAAAGTCGACCAAGTTACTCGTGAACGAGCACCAATTGGCACACCTGCAAACTAATGTATATACTTGTTCAGTTTGATAACATAAATTTTCGTGCTACGTTCTTCAGTTTGGTATCAAATTGTTCGCAATAAAAAGGCACATGTTTTAAAACTAGTCCCATAATAATAGAACAATAAATAGAATTTTAATAAATATTTTAACTTTTTGGACACTTTTGATGCTCATCACCACAAAATTATTTATATCTTTCCAGTATTCTGATATGAATTTTCATGTTACGTCTTTCATTTTGGTATCAAATTGTGCGCAGTCTGAAGGTGCTCATTTTGAAACCACTCCCAGATTGATTGGATAAAATTTACATTTTTAACATATATTTCAATGAGTGATGCCAGACCTCGTCACCCGAGATGAATCGGGAGAAAAATGAGTGAAGTTACAGTATTTGATGTCATCCGCGCGCAAGAGTGTTAATATTTTTGGGTGTATGTGGAATAGATTAATTAAATTTACATTACAGTGGCACCTTCGTTTACGAATTTATTCCGTTCCAAGAGACGGTTCGTACACCGAAAATTTGAAAACTTAAACAAATTTTCCCATAACCACTGCACTGCACAACTCGCCTTGATGTTCTCGACAGGTGGTGCGTAACTTGCCTCAGGGATCTCATAGGTATAGCATACGATTCAAAACTGGCTCGTGGTGACTCGGGTACGAAATGGATGCCTGAGGCCTCCGGTGATCGTCCGCCATTTGGGAAAAAATCTCAGCATACCCCAGGGCCGTGGAGACCCACAGTTTCAAGAGAGCAACCATGTCTGATGCATCGTCTATGAGCCCCTGGTGTACGGTCAGCCGCGGTCCAGCAAAACAACTCTCAGAGGACCAAATACGGGACATATTGTATGATGATGGACCCATAGATGACAATTTAGACTACAGTCCTGAAAAACACCTAACACAGAGGTGTGTCGGACTAAAATTAACTTTATGTACATTTATTTACAAAAGAATTACACATTTAGTAGTCCTGGAGACTGTGATACTGTGCGAAACAGTCGATATGGCACAGAGGGACGGCACATGCTTCGCACCATGTTAACGCCAATTTTCGTTTCTGTGGCCTCAATTTGGTACTGGAACACGCAACACACCGACGCTGGCCTGCTGCACGAGATCCAGTTGGTGGTAATTTCTTGATTTGGTGTATCAGAAAGGCCTCCCTGTAAGCGAGCCTGGGTGCAAGAGCATGGTTCAATATTGGGTCTCGAATGGGTCTTTGTATGCCAGGTGTGTCTTGCCAAATTTACCTAGTAACTGTTTCACAACTTGAAAACTAAACAAACGGAAATATGGTTTTCTACCTGTTTTCACAAGATACATGTTGTCACTGTTCAGCATTGTTGCATCAATAAGGTGGAAAATCATTTTCTTCGTCCACTTCACTGTTTTCCGTACACACTCTACAGCACCCACCATCATGTCACATTTATCAACTAAACGCATGTTGATGTTGTAGTCCATCACACAATCTGGCTTATATATTATTTGCTTTGTTGTTCTGTTCACCTTGCCACTGTCCACCATTGTACCAGGGTGAATGGTGGTCGACATGTTCACTTCACGTCTGTCTTTCCACCGCACTGAAAGCTTTGCTTAGCAGTGTCAAACACAGGCATTTCCTTTCGTTTTGGCTTTACTGTGCCACACACTTCAGTCTTATTATCAAGCAAGAATTTTGTTACCAAGGGACTGGTATAATAGTTGTGTGTACAATATGTGGCCCCTGTTCAGATATGGTGCAAGCAGTGCCTTCACCACACTACCTGAGAAGCCATGTTCGTCATTAGTAGGAATATCTACATTTGTGGCGGAATACAGTATCATGTGTAACACCATTCCTGATTCACAGTCACAGA